>NC_083406.1:63494405-63797435 GCF_020745735.1 Hemiscyllium ocellatum | reverse complement strand
CAACTTTAAACAAACTGATTGGAAATATTTTTTTAAAAACTTCTGTGGGGGACAAATGTGATGTAACATCTAAAGGTATCAAGCCAACTGCAAAGACCAGACCCTGATCTTTTGTGTCTACAAGTATAATGAGGGGCTGACAATGCTCTATGGATCATATTCCAAACTTCAGACGAATTGTAGATTTTACCTTTGAAGAATACTCAATATTAAGTGCCTAAAATAGCTTAAATTCTGTGGAATGGATTAGTGGGCTTGAATGCTCTTATTTGTACAAACAGGGGTTTGAGCATTGGCGTGGTCTGATAGTTATAGTCAAAGACCTAACCCCTAGTTACTGTTACATTGCAGTTAAAGACCCTCTTTAATTCTGTGTGCTGCAAACCAGTTACAAAGGTAACAGCGAAACTAAGCACTCTCACCCTTAATGCTGGAACTTTTACACTGTCAAAAAGATCAGAACTAGAAAACTTTGATCAATCTGCAAAACTAAGGATTGTGAAGATGGCTTTATACTTGCCAATGTCAATGCTACTGGTAACCTTCAACGGACCATCTATAAATTTCACAAACATTTCCGAGGATGACCTATACATTCATTTGTTCCAGCTTTTATCTTTTTGAATTCCCCTCCTATTTCTAAGCCACGTGTATGTATTGTATTAGCAGTTCTTCTTGCTTTTAATAATTAATAAACTCACTCCAGTTGTTAACTCAAGAAAACTTGGTTAAATTTACTCTTTTGAAACTTAAGATTATTTGGATCTGGGAAAAAAAAGTATTCACAAGAAATGGATCCTTTTTAAATTAACTTTGCTGCAAATAATGAAGGTCATTAAAGAAGGGTAACCAGTTCATCCCTCCTCATTTTGAAGCTTAGCAGTTTGAGGAATCCTCTCTGAACCATAATGAATTGTGGAAACTAATCCAGAGTCTGGTTAAAGCACATGTCATTATTTAAAGGTGTAATGAACTAATTTTGTCTCATAACAAGTACGTCATTTAATATCTTTTCAGCTGTGCACCAATTCTGTGTACATTTTATTTGAAAATGTACAAGAAATGTAATACTTGTTCTAGATCATGGACACTTGTCCCTCAATGTTGACCCCTGCAGATCTAGCTGAGAACCTCACTTACATGAAACAAGTATTTGATTCAACATTGTTACCTCAGTTGGCCTTCTGTCCTGTCTAACTGAGGAAACTTTGAGCCAAAATTGCCATATAAGATCCTCATCAGCATAACTCATTCTGCCCTTTTGGATATTGATATGTTTCATTTTATGAATTGTTATATCAGTTCCCAAATGGATGAGGACATTGGATTTCAAACTGCCAGGCATATATCCTCAGCACTAAATCAAAAACCTTCCTTGTAAAAATGAAGACAAGACTTGCAATAAAGATTCTACCTAAGCAATGACTTGTTTATATTGCTTAGTTCCTTGCATAGGACTAGAATATGCTTGGTCCACTATGGCACCCTACTCTGCTCCCTGTGACTTAAATCACGTCAATGTAATTCGCTGTTTACCCTTGTATATGGATTGTCCAACAAAAGTTTTCAAGCTCATGTTCATAACATTCCACGTCATCTGTTTTCTACCTCTGTAACCTCCTCAATCCCGACAACCACTGAACATTCATGTTTTGAGTATTGACATCAAAGCATTGTCATCAGAGGTGTTGTCTTTTGGATACTGTGGGAGGTTTCTCCATTTCTGGCCCTGCAGGACAATAGGCAATACAGTGAGTGACACCAGGAGTGCTATTTGTTGCGCTGACAAATGGAGACTATCTGGAGGTTCCAGGTTTTGGTCAGGATGTGGATCCCCAAAAGTATTAAGTTTATTTTATGATGTCTTAATGGTCTTCTTAAATAGCTCCCTTTTGTGTAATAATCACATTTCCACAATACTACTCATCTACTTCTGCCACATCCTGACAGATTTTAAAATATGTACTCCTACTGTTGTGAGGTTCAGTTTATTAAAATTACATAAACTCTCTGTGTGATTGAGCAATTATTAGTAAGATCAATGCAAAGGCCTGAAACTTCATTTCTGAATGAACAGCTGAGGATATACAATCTGGATTCAGCAACTGCATTTTATCATTGTTTTTGAACTAAGGTACTTATTAAGGCACATCACCAGATGAAAGTTTTCATTTGGAAGGTGAATTTTCACAACATTCCTAAAACATAGCCAGTGAAAGCATGACAACTACTGGCAAATGATGATGGGATGGGGGAGGGGTGGGGAGGACCTGGCAGGGAGCACTTCATTAAAATTAGAAACCTCCCACATTAGATCTGCTGTGGCTGTCAAGTCATGACAACCACTGTTAGCCATTCAATGAAGGGCTGGCATTTATAGCTTATGTTAACTCAATTCTTATTTTATCTCATCTTCAGAGGATACTTCCATTGTGAGAGTCTCTCATTCTTGCTCTGTCTCTCTGTCTGCAGAGCTCAGCAGCTCTCACATTTAACAATGGGGAGTGCCCATGTATCATCATTCAGCAACACTCTATCCTTTATTGATCAGTAGGCATTGCAGGGTTGGGCTCCTTATTTGATCCTGACATTGTAATCCCAACCTTGAGGAAAGATTCCTGCCCATGGTCTCAGCAGTAAAGTTGTTCTGAACTATTGTGTTATTAACCTTCAGAGTATGACTACATCCCATCATTATTTTCAGTTTTCCTCTTTGAAAATGGAGCTGCACAGCAAGGAATTTTTTTAGTGACAGCAAGGTGTTGTTGATGCTGGAATTCTGAAACAAAGGCAGAAAGTGTTGGAGAAACTGCAGGTCTGACAGCAATTGTGGAGAGCAAAACAGAATTAATGTCTTGACTAAAATTCAAAGTTCTGAAGAGAAATCATGTTGGATATGAATTGTTAACACTTTTTTTCTCTCTTTCCAAAGTTGCTGCTAGTCCTGCTGGGCTTCTCCACTATTTTCTGTTTCTAAGTTTGTTTTGGGATTCTTCTCAGGCTGTTGGAGTATCAGTGACACTCGGGGGAGGGGCAAATAAAGGACTTATTGTGGAAAGCAAATCCGGCCAGTATTTCCTTTTAGGGATATGAAGAGATTGGGACATGCAGTTTTCACCAGTCTAAGTAGCTCCAGGCTTTCAGTCATGTGAAGGCAAGGGGAAAGAATATTTCATTTTTTTATTATAGCCACACAGTAACAGTTGTAAAAATCAATTCACGAAACAACAGGATTTTAATGGATCGCTTTTGAGCAGATCTTGCCCTGACCACATTATTAGTGTCAGTATTTTAGACTTGGTAATCAGAATTTTGCAAACAAGTGCCCACAAGAGGTTTCATTACAGCAGAATTCTATATGATGGTCTCAAGGTTAATACAGAAACAATCCAAAGTGCCCTTGAAGATCATTTTTGAATACAAAAAGAATTTGTGAAGAACCGCTACATGTGAAAATTCTGACATTTCTTTCAATAAAAAGTTGCATGCCACAATTGTCAACATAACCTATTTGCTAGCCCTCTGGGTTCTAACCAGAATGCTGTTATTTCAAGCCCCACTCCAGGATTTAAGTCCCAAGTATAAACATTGTAATAATGAAGTAATTGGTCCCTGTGGGAAGAGATTACTTGCTTATTAAAGACAACTTTGGCTTGATGGCTGTCCTTTTCAGATGCTGCAGTCTAAGAGGCATTAGTTGCAAGGGGCAGCAACAGTTTCTTCATACAACCATCAAAATAAGTATCTGATTTCTGTTCCCAAAGGAAACCAAGATGGAAAATGCAATTATACCAATCCTACCTCTTTTCCATGGCACTAAATTTCCTGCATCTTTATAAATGGAAGTGGCTCCATTGGCTCAAACACCAGAAGACTCAAGATATCTAAAAGATATGGTAATTCAAAGCAGAATTTTCTCCCTCTTCTTTTGATTTGCACTTAGAAACTGAGTTTCCACAGTCAAAATAATTGGGAAACAAGGAATAGCCTGGTTACCATTTACAGAAGTTAAAAATTACACAACACCAGGTTATAGTCCCAACAGTCTTATCTGAAAGCATTAGCATCAACAGTGAAGCAACAGTGCTCCAAAAGCTAGTGCTTCCAAATAAACCTGTTGGACTATAACCTGGTGTGTGTAAATTTTAACTTTGTACATCTCAATCCAACACTGATACCTCCACATCATGGCTACTGTTAAAATATTTAGTCAAATGGATGATTATAAGCAGAACTTGAGGGAAAATTATCAAGGGAACAAAACGGGAAAATGTTTCTATTATAGAAGGCAAGTACTGTAAGGGAGTAAATGATGTACCTAGTATACACTATAAATTTCTGTTTTCACATATGTAATAAAAAAGATATTACATAACAAAAATTGTAATATGCTTGTATGGCACCTGAAATAGTGGCTCAGATATTTCGGTCAGTGGCAATGTTAACATGGTCACAATTGACTGTGATTAAAAGAATGATCTCATCTTTTTCAGACCTTTCAGGCAAGCCTTCTTTCTTACAACAAGGATGGAACCATCATTATGGGGATGCACCAATGCAGAGAAGAATCGGTGAGGCCATGCTCTGATGTCACCAACTCAGGTAAGTCTCTTCACTGGAACTTCAACAGGCTTCAGTGGTATGGTAACTTCTTATAGTTCTGAATATTCTTTTAAATTAGTTGTAGTTTTTAAGACTGTTTATTGTATTGCAGGCAGGATAGAGACGATACAATGCACCCCTCTTCTTCTACCTGACTGACTGAGAAATAAAAATCACTGAATCACATAACCAGAATTGTTGTAGCACAGAAGGTGGCCATTCAGCCCAATGTAACAGCACCACCTGTACAGGACATTGATTAGGGCACTTTTGGAATACTGTGCACAATTCTGGTCTCCCTGCTATAGGAAGAATTTTGTGAAATTTGGAAGAGTTCTGGTAAGATTTACAAGGATGTTGTCAGGGTTGGAGGGTTTGAGTTATAGGGAGAGGCTGAATAGGCTATGGCTGTTTTCCCTGGAGTTTCAGATGCTGAGGAGTGACCTTATAGAGGTTTATAAAATCATGAGTGGCATGGATAGGGTAAATAGGTAAAGATTTTTCCCTGGGGTAGGGGAGTCCAGATCTAGAGGGCATAGGTTTAGGGTGAGGGGGAAAGGTATAAAAGAGACCTAAGGGGCATTTTTTTCATGCAGAGGTGGTACGTGTATGGAATGAGCTGCCAGAGGAAGTGGTGGAGGCTGGTACAATTGCAACATTTAAAAGGCATCTGAATGGGTACATGATTAGGAATGATTTAGAGGAATATGGGCCAAATGCTGGCAAATGGGATTAGATTAATTTAGGATATCTGAAGATTCTGGGTAATCCAAGATGGAGGATGGGACTAATTTCTGGCTGCAACAGGCTGCTCCTCTTTTGAGGTGTTTTATGTGTTCGAGGTAATTTCCTCGAATTTCAGGAGCAGCAGTTACTGTTTTATATGCTCCTGCATTGTTTTGGAACTTTGGAGAAAAAATAGTCAAAACAACGACACTTTTAAAAGGGAGAGGGACAGACAATGGCAGCACATGGTCAGGTCAGTGCAGGAGAGAGAGAAACCCACACTGCTAACTTACAGAGCAATGAACCTGTGCAGTTACTGCCTTTGCTGTTGAATCCATGTATCGCTGGCCGTCGAAGAACATCTGGGAAAATTAACAAACAGAGAAATTCACAACTGAACTTCGAGGAACCTGTTTGGGAGAGGTCACTGCACAGAAACAGATAAGTAATTTGTTTTAGTACAGCCTTGCTGTAAATCTACATTAGTTAGTAGAGTGGGTTCTTTCTTGATTATATGTCTTATTGAGATATGTCTCTTGATTAAACTTAAAAATATAAGCCATAAGTATTCATTTAAGCTGGAGCAGTGTTATTTTCTGTGTCTGTAGATTAGAAGAAGCAAAAGTGGACCTCAGTAGAGTGATATGCTCTTCTTGTCGGATGTTGGAGTTTAGAGACAGTTTACGGGTTACTGAGGATTATATCTATAATAAATGCTGTTGGTTGTCAAATCAAATGGATTGGTTTGAGAATCAGTTAGAGACAATAAGGCATTTACAAAGGCAAGGGGTGTGATGGATGACAGTTATAGGAAGAGGGAAAAGTCGTAGATATAGTCACATAGCTAGGTTAACGAAAGGAGAAGTAGGCAGGTAATGCAGGAGTTGCTATCCCCATTTCAAACAAGTATGCTGTTTTGAAAAATGTAGGAGATGATGGATTCTCAGGGAATTTAGCATGAACAGTCAAGTTTCTGGCACTGACACTGGCTCTAATGCAATGAGGGCTACATCAGGTTCCAAGAGATCGATTGTGTTAGGGAACTGTCTAGTCAGAGGCACAGACAGATGTTCCTGTGGCCAGTAGTGGAAAATCAGAATGGTATGTTGTCTCACTGCTGCCAGGAGGAGAAAGTGAGGACTGCAGCTGCTGGAGATCAGAGCTGAAAATGTGTTGCTGGAAAAGCGCAGCAGGTCAGGCAGCATCCAAGGAGCAGGAGATTCAACATTTTGAGCATGAGCCCTTCTTCAAGAAGCTTCAAGAAGGACTCATGCCCGAAACATCGATTCTCCTGCTTCTTGGATGCTGCCTGACTTGCTGCGCTTTTCCAGCAACACATTAACTGCTGCCAGGATCAAGAATCTCAGAGAAAGTGAAAAATGTTCTCAAGGGGAGAGGGCCCAGCAGGAGGTCATTGTACACATTGAAACCAACAACATAGGAAAGTAATAGGTTGAGATTCTGAAGGAAGAATACATAAAGTTAGGCAGGAATTTAAAAAGGAGGTCCTCAAGAGAAGTAGTATCTGGATTACTGCTGAAAAATGTGGTGCTGGAAAAGCGCAGCAGGTCAGGCAGCATCCAAGAAGCAGGAGAATCGACGTTTCGGGCATAAGCCCTTCTTCAGGAAGCTTCTCCTCCTCTTTGGATGCTGCCTGACCTGCTGCGCTTTTCCAGCAACACATTTTTCAGCTCTGATCTCCAGCATCTGCAGTCCTCACTTTCTCCTAATATCTGGATTACTCCCAGTGCTATGAGCTAGAAAAAGGAGGATGGAGCAGATGAATACATGGCTGAGGAGCTGGTGTATGGGAGAAGGGGGTGGGGGGTGCAGGGAGGTAGTGAGGAAAGAGATCAATCTGAGACTGGTAGAGTTGAGAACAGAAGCAAGTCAAACAGTCAGGGTAGGGACAAGGTAGGACTAATCAATTAGACTGCATTTGTTTCAATGCAAGGGGCCTAACAGGGAAGGCAGATGAACTCAGGGCATGGTTAGGAACATGGAACTGGGATCTCACAGCAATTACAGAAACATGGCTCAGTGATGAACAGAACTGACAGCTTAATGTTCCAGGATACAAATGCTACAGGAAGGATAGAAAGGGAGGCAAGAGAAGAGGGACAGTGGCATTTTTGAAAAGGTATAGCATTACAGCTGTACTGAGGGAGGATATTCCCAGAAATACATCCAGGGAAGCTATTTCGGTAGAACTGAGAAATAGGAAAGGGATGATCACCTTATTGGGATTGTATTTTAGAACTCCCTGATAGTCAGCAGGAAATTGAGAAAGCAATTTATAAGGGCGGCACGGTGGCACAGTGGTTAGCACTGCTGCCTCACAGCGCCAGGGACCTGGGTTCAATTCCCACCTCAGGCGACTGACTGTGTGGAGTTTGCACGTTCTCCCCGTGTCTGCGTGGGTTTCCTCCGGGTGCTCCGGTTTCCTCCCACAGTCCAAAGATGTGCGGGTCAGGTGAATTGGCCATGCTAAATTGCCCGTAGTGTTAGGTCAGGGGTATATGTAGGGGTATGGGTGGGTTGCGCTTCGGCGGGTCGGTGTGGACTTGTTGGGCCGAAGGGCCTGTTTCCACACTGTAAGTAATCTAATCTAATCTAATCTTAAACATCTTAGTTAACTGTAAGAATAATAGGGTGGCTATGGCAGGAGATTTTAACTTTCTAAACATAGACTGGGACTGCCAGAGTGTTAAGGGTTTAGATGGAGAGAAATTTGTTCAGTGTGTACAAGAAAGTTTTCGGATTCAGTATGTGGATGTACCTTCTAGAGAAGGTGCAACACTTGATCTACTCTGAGGAAATAAAGCAGGGCAGGTGACTGAGGTGTCAGTGGGGGAGCACTTTGGGGCCAGCGACCATAATTCTATTAGATTTAAAACAGTGATGGAAAAGGATAGACTAGATCTAAAAGTTGAAATTCTAAATTGAAGGAATGCTAATTTTGACAGAAATGGGGAAGAACTTTCAAACGCTGATTGGAGGCAGATGTTCACAGGTAAAGGGACAGCTGGAAAATGGGAAGCCTTCAGAAATGAGATAACAAGAATCCAGAGACAGTATATTCCTGTTAGGGTGAAAGGAAAGGCTGGTAAGTGTAGGAAATTCTGGATGACTAGAGAAAATGAGGTTTGGTTAAGAAAATCAAGTAAGCATATGTCAGTGTAGACAGGAGAGACCGACTGACTCCTTAGAAGAGAATAAAGGCAGTAGGAATATACTTAAAAGTGAAATCAGGGAGACAAAAAGGGGACATGAGATAACTTTGGCAAATAAGGTGAAGGAGAATCCAAACGATTTTTACAAATACATTAAGGACAAAAGGATAACGAGGGAATGAATAGAGCCCCTCAAAGATCTGTAAGGCAGCCTTTATGTGGAGCTGCAGGAGATTGGGGAGATACTAAATGAGTATTTCACACCTTCACTGTGGAGAAGGGCATGGAGAATATAGATTGTAGGGAAATAGATGATAACATCTTGAAAAATGTCCATATTACAGAGGAGGAGATGTTGGATGTCTTGAAATGCATAAAAGTGGATAAATCCCCAGGACCTGATCAGGTGTACCCTAGAACTCTGTGGGAAGCTATGGAAGTGATCGCTAGGCCTTTTACTGAGATATTTCTATAATCGATAGTCACAGGTGAGGTGCCGGAAGACTGGAGGTTGGCTAACATGTACCACTATTTAAGAAGGGTGGTAAAGACAAGACAAGGAACTATTAAACAGTGAGCTGATGTCAGTGGCGGGCAAGTGGTTGGTGGGAATCCTGAGGGTTAGGACGTGCATGTATTTGGAAAGGCAAATACTGATTAGGGATAATCAACATGGTTTTTTGCATGGGAAATCATGTCTCACAAACTTGATTGAGTTTTTTGAAAAAGTAACGAAGAAGACTGATGAGGACAGAATGGTAGATGTGACCTGTATGGACTTCAGTCAGGCATTCAACAAGGTTCCCTGTGGGAGACTGCTTAGCATGGATAGATCTCACGGAATATAGGCAGAACTAGCCATTTGAATACAGAACTGGTTCAAAGGTAGAAGACAGAGGGTGGTTGCTTTTCAGAATGGAGGCCTGTGACTAGTGGAGTGCCACAAGGATTGGTGCTGGATCCTCTACTTTTTGTCATTTATATAAATGTTTTGAATGTGATCATAAGAGTTGGTAAGTTAGTAAGTTTGCAGATGACACCAAAATTGGAGGTGTAGTGGACAGCGAACAAGGTTATCTCAGATTACAACAGGATCTTGATCAGATGGGCCAATGGGCTGAGAAGTGGCAGATGGAATTTAATTTAGATAAATGCGAGGAGTTGCATTTTGGGAAAGCAAATCTTAGCAGGACTTATTCACTTAATGGTAACATCCTAGGGTGTGTTGCTGAACAAAGAGACCTTGGAGTACAGGTTTATAGCTCCTCAAAAGTAGAATCACAGGTAGATAGGATAGTGAAGAAGGCGTTTGATTTGGTCAGATTATTGAGTGCAAGAGTTGGGAGGTCATGTTGCGGCTATACAGGATATTAGTTAGACCATTTTTGGAATAGTGCGTGCAATTCTGGTCTCCTTCCTATAGGGAGAATGTTGTGAAACTTGAAACTTGAAAGGGTTCTGAAAAGATTTACAAGGATGTTGCCAGGGTTGGGGGATTTGAGTTATAGGGAGAGGCTGAACAGGCTGGGGCTGTTTTCCCTGGATCATCGGAGGTTGAGGAGTGATCTTATAGAGTTTTATAAAGTCATGAGGGGCATTGATAGGATGAATACAAAAAGTCTTTTCCCTCGGGTGGGGGAGTCCAGAACTAGAGAGCATAGATTTAGGATGAGAAGGGAAAGATATAAAAAAGATCCCAATGGGTGACTTTTTCACACAGAGGGTATTATGTGTATGGAGAGAGTTGCCTCCTGAAGTGTTGGAGTCTTGGACACTTGCAATGTTTAAAAGGCATCTGAATGAGCATATCAATAAGAAGGATTTGGAGGGATATGGGCCAGGTGCTGGCAAGTGGAGCGAGATTAGATTGGGATATCTGGTCGGCATGGACGAATTGGATTGAATGGTCTGTTTCTGTGCTGCATGTCTCTATGACTCTAAGACTGTCTTCGCTATTTGTAAAAGAATGATCTCACAACACTCTTGCGTGCATTGTGCATCATTTTACATTAATGCCCTCTTGTTCTTGTTCCTTTTACGAGCTGAAACATTGTCTCCCAATCTACACTATCCAGCTGCTCATGATTTTGAAAACCTTGATTAAATCTTCTCTCAGCTTTCTTCTCATCAAGAAGAATATCCAGTGTCTTCAATCTATCCTCACAATTGAAGTTTCTTATTCTTGTAACCTTTCTTGTGAATTGTTTCTATAATCTCCCAAATGAATTTGGATCTTTCCTATAATGTGGTGTCCATAACTGTAAATAATATTCAAGCTGAGGTCTCACAAGAGTCTTATACAAATTCAACATCATCTCCTAGCTCTTGTACTCTATGCTCTATTAATAAAGCCAAGCATACTATGCTTTTGTAACTGTTGTCTCCACTTTCAATGATCTGTGCACCTTTTCACGAAGGCCCTTATATTTCTGCACTCCCTTTAAAATTGTATGAAGTATTTCCAAATATCTGTCAATATTCTTGATACCAAAGTGCATCACCTCAACTTCTCTGGGCAGCATGGTTGCTCAGTAGTTAGCACTGCTGCCTCACAGTGCGAGGGACATGGTTATGATTCCCATTTTGGGTGACGGAGTGGAGTTTGCACTTACTCCCTGTGTCTGCGTGGATTTCCTCCGGGTGCTCTGCTTTCCTCCCACAATCCAAAGAAATGCAGGCCAGGTGAATTGGTCATGCTAAATTGTCCATAGTGTTAGGTACGTTAGTCAGGGGTAAACATAGGGTAGGGGAATGGGTTGGTGTAGAATTGTTGGGCCAAATGGTCTGTTTCCATATTGTAGGGAATCTAATCTGCATTGAGCCTCATTTGCAACCCACACCAACTTGTCAGTGCCCTTTACCAAGCTTCAAAATTTGTGTCATCTGCAAACTTTGAAATTGCCCCCTGCACACCAAGAACCAGATCATTAATAATCCAGATTGTGCCCTAGACATTCCTCAAAGTCTGTTGTCTTCTAGAAATCCATGTCTACCACACAAAAAAAACCCCTCATTTAGTCTTTCTGTTACCTTTTTAGTAACTCCAGCAAGTTAGTTCAACATGGTATCCCTTTCGAAATCCATGCTATTTCCTGATTAACCCACCTATTCCCACGTGACTATTAATTTGATTTGGAAATATTTTTTTTTCCAAATTTTCCCCACCACTGCAGTTAAACTGAAGGTCTGTCATTGCTAGGCTTGCCCTTACAAACTTTCCTGAACATCGCCATAATGTTTGCAATTCTCATTTTCTGCCACTTCCACCGAGTCCAGGGAAGACTGGAAGATTATGGCCAGTGCCCCCATAATGTACAGACTCACTTCCTTCACAATGTTTGGATGCATCTTATCCAGTTAACTTTGTAAACATAAGTGCCAACAATCTATCTAGGACTTCTTCCTCATCAATTTTGAACCCTTCTATTGACAGAGTTTCTCCTCTGTCACCGTGACCCTTGTTATAAGGACAGACAGAAAGTATTAATTTAACTCCTTTTTCATGCCTTCACCTCCATATAAACATTCCCTTTTTGCTCTCTAATTAACCCTACTTCTCCTTTAGCCATTCTTTTACTTTTTTTTTGTCTATTAATGTATTCAGAATTCCCTTTTATGTTAACTGCTGATTTTTGCTCATAATTTCTCTTTGTTTCTGTTATTTGCTTTGTCATCCCCCCCTCTAATCCTTTAACATTCCTCTTGACTCTCAATTGAAATTTCTGCCTTACCGCTATCACAAATTTATTCTTTATATGCAAATGTAAATTTTGAATTCCTTTGCCATCCACGGAATTCTGGATTTGTTTGTTCTCCCTTTCCCATTTGAGGGAGTACTCCTCCACTGTATGCGAACCATCTGCACCTCACAGATAGCCTACTTGTTCAGTTATGGTTTGTCCTAACAACCTCTTGTTCCAGTCATTGCTTCTCAAATCATTTTTTACCCCACTGAAGCCAGCTGTCTGCTGGTTGATTTTTCTCCCTGTGAATTTGGACATTCTCCAGCATCATGCTGATGGAATAATGATCATTGTCCCCGATTTGTTTACCCACTAACACTTGATAAGTTGGTACACCTCAATTCCAAGAACCAAGTCCAACAGTCCATATTTACTTGTTGAACTCAACACATAGAGTTAGAGGAACTCTCCAGAACCCAAAATAGGAACATTTGCTGCTCACTGCTCCTTAAATCACTAGTATCCTCTCTGTATTTAGGTAATTGAAGTCCCTCATGATAGCAACTCTATAATGGTGACATTTCTCTGTAATTTTCCTGCAGATTTGCTCCTCTACATCCATTCTATTAGTTGGTAGTCTATTGGCTACAACAAGCAATGGAATTTTACACTTTTTATTCCTTAGCTCCAGCCAAATTGATTCTGTCCTTGAAACCTTATAACTTCGAGTATTGCTATTGGGATGTCATCTTGAGTACTACATTCTGGAGTACTGTGTATAGTTCTAGTTACCCTGTTATAGGAAGGATACTATTAAACTATAGAGGGTTCAGAAAAGATTTACCAGAATGTTGCTGAAAATGAAGTGAAATATAAAAATGGCCTGGAAAGACTGGACATGTTTCATTGAAGCATAGGAGGTTGAGGGATGATCTTATTGAGGTTTATAAAATCATGAGGGGCATAGATAAGTGAATGACAAGGGCGGGGGAGTTTAAAACTGGGGGTCATATTTTTCCCTAGCGTGGGAGAGTTCCAAACCAGGGACATATTTTTACTGTGAGATGAGAAAGATTTAAAAAGGTCATGAGAGGCAACTATTATACATAGACAGTGGTTCGTTTGTGGAATGAACAGCCCGAGAAAGTGACGGATGCAGGTACAGTTTCAATGTTTAAAAGACTTTTAGGTAGGAAAGATTTGGAAGGATGTGGGCCAAGCTCAGGCAAGTGGGATTAGTTTAGTTTGGGAACAGCATCGACATGGACTGGTTGGTCTGAAGGATCTGTTTCCAAGCTGTATGACTCTATGACTATGACAATGCAAGGCTCCAGAACCAACATTGCCAACCTTCCTCCTTTCCTTTCTTTTTTATCTTTCCTGAACATCTTACACTCAGAAATATTTAACAGAGTCTTGGCCTTTCTTGAGCCGGGTCTCTACTACAACATCATGTTCCCACATGGCAATCTACCTCTGTAACTTCCCAATATACTCTGTGCATTTAGATATCTTAACTTTAGTTTAAACATTTCCTTCTTCCTTATTCTGACTTTGCCTATTAACTTGCTGTTCTTGATGTTAGTATCACTTGTACCTCCAAGTATTTTGCAAACTCTGACATTTTCTTCAAAGGTTCTCTCCCAGTTGTCACATCTCTTCCAAGTTTGTTTAATGCTCTCCCAAAGGCAGCAGCAAAACCTCCTACAAGAAACCCAAGTCTCATCTCTGTTCAGGTGTAACACATCTGGCTTCGACAGATGCCACCTTCCTGGAGCCAATCCCAACTCTCAGGAATTTTAAGCCCTCCCTCCTGCACTATTATTCCAGCTGCATATTCAAATGCCTTATCCATCTAATTTAGTACTCACTTGCATATGGCACTAAGCTTGCTATGTTTCTCATCCTGCTTGATCCCTACATTTTGATTTCAGGGCCACATCCTTATTTCGACCCAAATCATTGATATCAAGACAGACCACAACCTCTGGCTGTTTCCCACCTGCCAGAAGATTATCCTGTTGCTTCTCTACAACATCTTCAACTCTGGAACCAGGGAGGTACTATACAATCTTGAGTCTCTAATGAATTCCCTAACACTACTCCTCCTACTTTCTTTTTCCTCCCTTTCTTTACTCATCAGATGTTCACAGTGCCTTGAGTACCTTCATCAACTTCCAAAATGTAAAACTAATTTGTGAGTGGGACCGCGGGCGATTCCTGGGCTATCCCAATGACTTTCTTGAAATGTCTGGTGGTCATTTCATTGTATTCCTTTTCCCCATCCCTTTAAGCTGAGTTGTGATGACCTCTCTCTAAACATGCCATCTACGCACCTCTCAGTCTTGTATCTGTGCAATGGTGTCTCCAGCTGCTAGTGGTATGTTTTACAGACAGAAAGTGATTAACTCTTGAGTGCTGAAGCTCCCAAGAATAGACAAAAACAGGTTGTCGCATAAATATTTAAACAAGATAAGTGTTACTCAACTCACAAACACAGTCTTAACAGCAGCCACTCACATAGATACATAGAAACACATTGTACTCATAAGAAAAGATAATCACAGAAGGGGTGACATGTATTTGGCTCTTCAAAGTCTAATATGTCACTGTCACCCTTGATTCTCTCAAAATGCAGTCCTGAAACATTGTGGATCAATGATTTCCTTTTGTTTCACTGAAGAAATGGAGTTTGTAAGTTTCTGGCAATGGATTTACTTCAGCTTACTGCAGGAGCAGGTTTCTTTGGCTGCGCAACAGTGACAGTCAATTAGATTAGATTAGATTACTTACAGTGTGGAAACAGACCCTTCGGCCCAACAAGTCCACACCGACCCGTCAAAACGTATACCACCCAGACCCATACTCCTACATTTACCCCTTCACCTAACACTACAGGCAATTTAGCATGGCCAATTCACCTAACCTGCACATTTTTGGATTGTGGGATTGAACCCCTGTAGTGGAAATCTGTTTTGTTTTTAACCTAGGCCAAGACCATTCTCTGCTTACTGATTGAGTTTAGGCAGGGGTTTTACTTTGCTAGTCAGGATTGGACCCCTCTCTCTCACTCTCTCTCTCTCTCTCTCTCTTTTTCTGGTTGCTCATAAAATACTTCTTAATAAAGGAGTCTGAATAGGTTGGATACCAGGAGGATGTTTTATTGTGTAGGGAGTGGCACTGAAATTTTTGACAAATAAAAGGTCTTACATTTAAGGCAGACATGAAGAGCATTTCTTCTCTTATTATATCCAATTATATTCTCCAGAAGATATTGAAGGTATGGGTTTGTACATTTATTCAAGGCTGAGTTAGAAAATTTTGATTTACAATGGAATCAAGGGATATGGGCTACAAGCAGGAAAGTTAAATTAATACAACAACCACCTCAGCCCTGATGGCAAAGTAAGGTCAAATGGCTTACTTATGTTCTATGTACTTAACATCCTATTTTTTTATCAAGTGACCGTTGAATGTTTTTGAATGCTTCAATGGAATATGGCTATACCAAGCTCTCGGGCAGTGCATCCCACATTTACATGACTTGCTGCAAAAACAGATTTTCACTCATGCAATTTCCTCAACTGGTTTCTTCGAATTGGTGCTCCTTCATTCTAGATCCTTTCACGAACGGGCACAGTACATTCCCTTTCTACCCTGTCTAGACCACCAATAACTTTGAATATTTCTATCAAATATTCTCTCAGTGTCCTGTTCTCCAAGAACACAATTTAACTTCTCTAACCTATCTCCATAACTGAAGTCCCTCATCCCTCAAATAAGTCTTGAAAATCTTTACTGCATTGTCTCTAATACCTTCACATGATTCCTAAGATGTGGTATACAGAGCAATTCTCCAGCTAATGTCAAAACAGTGTCTTGTATAGGTTCAACATAATTTCTTTATTCTTCTACCCCTTCCCTCTATTAGTGAAGCACAGAATCTGGATACTTTATTAACTGTTATCTCAACCTTTCCTGCCACCTTCCATGAGTTATGCATTTATACAGTCTCATCCCTCTGTTGATGCACTTTCTTTCCAATCATAACTTATATTTTATATTTTCTTTCAATGTATTTCCTACTACAATCAATTAAATTTCCTACACTGAACTTTACTACCAACTAGCTACCTATTTCATCACCTTGTCTATGCCATTTAAACATTTTCTCCTATCCTCATCATCGTTGACAATACTTTAAAGTTTTACATAAGTTGCAAACTTCAAAACTTTGTGATAGAGTCAACGTCTTCTCATACAAATTGTGTGTAATTCCATTTGAAGCTGGGACGTCTACATATTCATTGAGAACTAGTATCTGCTACTATTTGAACTATGGTAGTCATTAATCTATAGCGATCATGTGATGTATTTTAGTGTCTTCTCAATGGAGTGCATAATTTTATTTTTCCATTAGTTTGAGTTGACTGAAATGGAAGAAGAACTGTTTCAAAAAACCCCAATGATTGTTGAAAGATCGCTGTACTTTTTTTAGAAGAAAATAACCTGATATTCATTGGAAGTACTGTTTATACAGTTGCTCATTCAAACTTTAGTGAAAGCTTGAGACAAACAAAACAGAATTTGCTGGAAAACACAGCTGGTCTGCGAGCATCCATTGAAAGAAAATGGGATTAAGATTTTGAGTTCTGTGGCCCTTCTTTAGAACTATTGTGGAAATGTAGTTTGCAGATCAGCTGAATCCAAGGTTGTGATGATTGGAACAAGGTTAGCCAGGTGGATCTCATTGAGTACAGTCGGTTCTGATCTAATGCGACAGTTCCGTTCTCATACAATCTTGCATCGTAAGAAAATCGCACAATAGTCACGCCATTTAAATGAACAGGGCCAGAATCGCATGATAGCCAATACAGAGAAGGAAAGTTTGTGTTCTACAAATAATGGTCTTAATTCTTCAATTGCATTAAAGACAATTCATTGAATGAGATGCCTGATTGGGACTTTTAACCTGCGCCAATTAGGGAACCCTGGCTGACAGATAGAAACAGGAATGTCCTCACTCTAGGGACTGGCATTGAACTAGCTGGTCAGAGTCCATGTACAGTGCTTGTGTAAATAAAGGGTGCCTTCGTGACACAATATAGCCTCTGTGCATATATTTCAAAGGAATATGTAGAAATGTGGCTTTGGTTATCAACAAGTAACCTATTAGTTTCGAAAAGTGACCAAGTATTGATAAGAAAGACTTTCTGCCTGCCAACAATTTTGTGATTGTCTTCCAGGTAGCTGCACAGCTTGGGGGGTAGCAGGGGTGGGGGATGGGTGGGTGGTGGGGAGGGGTGAATGTTTTGGCAGAAACCATTGGACCTCTGGAGGAGAAGGAGCTGTTTTTGCTCTACATTAAACAGAACCTGAAGATAAGTAGTTTTTGTTTCCCCTGAGCTGTTGCTGTAACCCATGGCTCCCAACCAATAAGCCAGAAATTTTATACGTGCTCAGCAGCAACTCACTTGGCTGGCTGGATTGCTAGTTTGCAATGCAGAATAATGCCAACAGCATTGGTTTAGTTCCTGCACTGGCTGAGATTATCATGAAAGACTTTCTCACTTAATCTTTCCTTCACCTGAGGTTTGGTGACCCTTAGGTTCAACCTGTCACTGGTCACCAGTCTCTAATGAAAAAGCAGTCATATGGACATTTCTTTATGTTTTAATTCTACACATCAGAAATGTAAATGTTTTGAATGAAGACATTGTGTGTGCATGTGTAGGACCTCTCGTTTGATCCAATATGTGACACGGCTGATCATCTGAACATTCATTGCTGTTGCCATCAAAAGATCCAAGCCAATAAGATTGTCAGTTCCTCATTCCCCAAGTACTTCAGGATATGGCTAACCTTTAACATTGAAAAAACATTAACAGCAAGGAAAGCATTTTGTGACAAAAACTGCTCAAACAAAAGGTCAATGGTATTCCAGATACAGAGCTTGTCTCTACCACAAACACACATTATAATGACCAGGAAAACTGAAAAAAAAAGCCATATCATGAATCATCAAGTTTAAAAGGAATGGATGTGCTATTTGCACTCAATGAAGACCTTAAAGCTTTACTTCACTATTCACAAATAGAGATTTAATAAAAGTTGGCAAAGGTTTCAAATTTTAATTTAAGGTGAAACTTTGGCAATTTTTCATGTTTATGTGACTATTGCTTAAGAAGTGTATTCTGTCAGGGTTTGATCAAATTCAGTAAAGACTGCTTGCAATCAAATTTGATGTGGATTCAAGAACTTATCAAATGGAAAGGAAAACTGAATTGACTATATAATGGACAACAAATAGTCTCTGTTCATTTAATAGCACAGCTAAAGCCAAAGGTTGAAGCCAAGAATAGAAATTTGCTAAGTTCCATTCACTAGCTTCCTGTGTGTTAATGTAGAAAAACATTAACTTTCAAGGGTGCAGATGATAGGGAGAGCAGCAATATCGTAAAGAATGGGCATAACATGACAGCTACATGATCCAGCATTCTTGGATCAATAAGTGAGATAAACAAATTCTATTCTCAACTATTTGTCATCTAATAGCCTCAATGCTTTCTAAAAGTATTCTTTGATGGGAGCATCACTTATTGTCTATCCCTAATTCCCCCTGAGAATTTACTAGTTGTTTCTTGCACAAAATTCATGTAAAATACATTATTTTTCAAATCCTTTCATCCCTGCTTCATAGAAAATAGCAAAACCAGTCCCACGCTTGGTTGCAAAAGAAGGAAAGGTTAGGTGTGAACCTAACCGTACCATTAACTCAAGAAAAGAAGGGGACACATGTTCAAAGATCAAGCTGTGATGGAATTGGACATAAATTGAAAGGACGTCCAATCCCTGTTCAGGTTAATCAGCTACACTTGATCATTAGGAGAATTGTGAAACAGGTTATCAACTGTGTTCTCAAGCAGCACTTACAAAGCAATAACCTGGTTCCACCAGGGCAATCCTGATTTCAATACTGTCTTGATGCAAACATCCATAAAAGAGTTATCATCAGAGGTGAGCTGAGAGTGACTGCTTTTGACAGTAAGGCAGCATTTCACTGAGGGTGGCTTCAGGAAACTCCACTAATTCTGGATTTAATGTGAACAGAGTGGGTTGTGTGGAGGGGGCAATCTCTTCAATGTGTGACATTAATAGAATAAGGGAAACCTAGGTAACCTGAATGTTAATCTATTCAGAATCATTTCCTAACCCAACAGCCGAGGAAATTATTTATTTATATTCACCTTAATGAATCTTTTTAACATTTTAATCACCTTGATCACATCACTCCTCAATGTCACATTAATGTAACCTGTACTTTTAATGTAACTTTCTAAAATTGCATATCATTCTCATGAATCAGTTTTACACTCTCTTAAAAAAATGTTATCTTTTCTGAGGTGCAATGCCCTAGTCTTGAGACAACTCAAGTAAAACATTGTATTCTTACCCTCTAGAAATCAACCTTTTTTAGCCTTTCCAACTGGTTTTAAATGGTTAATGTACTTGGACTCCTAAATGTCTTTGCTGTATTCCATGTCCTACAACAACAATAACTTGCATTTATTTGACGCCATTAACATAACAAAATGTCCCAAGGTACTTTACAAGAGTGTGAGAAGGCAAAAAAGTGGGCGCGGGACTCATGGCAAAATAGAACCTGGTGCAATTTTGGACATAATCTGGTGAGATTTGAAGGTTTATAGAAAGTAAAACTTGAAAGCCATCTAGGACTGTATTTGTAGACATTTCCTAATCAACCTGTTGAGAGTTGGTATGACACAACTCCGAAGCAGGTAGTACTTGAAAGATAGGGCATTACTACTACACCACAAAACATCAGTACTTTCAATGGGCAAATGCCAAAAACTTGCTGACCAGGACTTCCATTTACCAAAGTTTTGAATTCTTCCTGAATGGACTGTTTTTTCTCAGATAGTGAGTTTCCTGTCCTACTACCAAAAACGTCATTGGGAAAATGCAGGTCTGCCTGTGTTCACAGACCTGCAGCTGTTGAATGCCTCATGGATTCTGAATTGACAGAAGAGAAGCTTTCCATGAGAAAGTCCTAACTCAGAGAGCTGCTAACCAATCCAATTGGCCTGAGGCTCAAGAACTTCAGCAGCACCATCAGGAATGGTGACTGAAAAAGGCAGGGATACTGTAGACTACAACAGAAATGGCCTAAAATCTTAAAACTTATCTTGATGGAGGAAAAAGTTTGAGTGAAACTGCAGGAGCTTCCTTCTTTTACAGAAAAACTGCCTCCTCTGCAATGCCTTCCCAACACCTAACTCAGTTTTGTTGCTGGGGTCCTACCTACATTCTGTTGGCATCCTATCCTCCAGAGGGTTCATCCACAATTAACAAACTGCCAGCAGCCTGGTAAAATGGCCCTTTGATTCAGTAAATTATCTTCCTGCCTCCTTGTCTTGGGAAGTCTATTCAAAACCAGTTACACCATGGTGTATGTATGTATGCATGCACACACACACACACACTCCCTTTGCAGCTTCCTGATCCCACAAGTATTACTTACTGTGATTCCTAACTTAGCGTTATGTTGTTCTATTCATTCATCCAAGTCATGAATAAATACAGTGAAAAATTGAGGATTCATTACAAATCCCTGGAGAACAAAATTTGTCAAATTTAAGCAGGATCACTGGAGTAAAGGTCAGGTGACTTGCTGACTTCCTGTCACAGCTTTTTAGTGTAAGTGCTGACCCATTAAAATAAATAAATAGATTGACATATCTACTCACCTAATGGGGAGGTAAATTGCAAACAAATAAGTAAGCATTCATCTACTGGTTTCCACAGTATCATTTCAGTTTGGGCCTTTTTTTTTAATGTTTGTTGACTTGTGTCTAATGCGTGCAGCTTTACTTAAAAATTCTTGCTATTCATCCCTATCAAATGTATTCCTGGTGGGTTTCTCTTGTATGGATATAATATCTGAATTCTATCACGATTTCAATCTACAGACAAGATAATACTCCCATGGGTTTTGAAGTTCATTTGCCTCAATCTGAAAGTCAAAAATCAATTTATTTCACATTCTTGACCTAATAGGGGTAAGGTTAAGGGTGAGGATTTCTATGATATTAATAAGTAGCTATGCCTTTTCTACTAATGAGTCCCTGGTGACTTACCATTTCCATAACTCCATTACCTTGTAGTTTTATTTCATTAAGGTGAACATCAAGAGCCTGTTTATTAACCGTAGCCATTAATAAAATCTGCCATTTTCTTAGATAGTAGGGAAATAGACAATAATTTCCATGGGAATAGAGAGGTTTCCAACTGGCAGTACAAAGTGCCACTTGCCACTTTCATGTGCTACAGCTTTATCTTGTCTCTTACCTATTTCTTACTCCATATTCTTGGTTTAGCCCCTCGAAAAAATTCAATTATAAATCCATTAATCACAAAGTCCCCACCTCAATTTCTGCAGAAACTCAAAAGCTTTCCCCAGTTTATCCTTCTTTGACTCACAGTTACTTTCTAGATCAATGCTTCCCATATATTCTCTTTACTCATGAAGCAAGAATTCCCTGCTGTCATGGTTGATATAGAGCTCTTGAACCCATCAGCCTCACTTCTCACACCAGTTGATGAACATGGCAGAGAAGTACAGGAGCAGCTAACAAAAGCAATAACAGTCCCATTAGAGGACTGAGGAAGGGTCCTCCATGGTCAGCTTCACGTTGCGGTCATGCCTGACGCCAGGGTTCTCAAAGCCTCACCTATACATTGGACAAATGGCCTACGGTCATCCATGACAGCAGAGCTGAAAGACAACCAATCTGCCTAAGGGTCATTTACAAGCACTGGACCCCACAACATATAAGCACAAGTTCACATACGATCACCTTGTTTCACTTGAACCACTCTCAAGTAATTGTGTAATATATTGGATTTGAGTCACTGGACTGAATCTTTCCAGTCCCTGAACAATGTGGTTATCAGTAAATCAGTTGGGAACATGTGGTGCGATCATCAGAAGTTACACTCTTTGTGTCAAGAACAAGGAATTTGATTATTCAGCCACATGTTGCATGGTGGGACAAAAGTCTTGTTAGTTAGTGGCAAGAGACCTGTTTGAACTTATTTGAATTAGCATTAGTATGTTATTATTACCAAAGCTCACCTCATTGACATGCAACTTCCTTCTCTCACCAATAGAAACTAGACATCCACAGTTCCTGACATGAAAGTCAGTGTGGGTTCCTACTAACTCCAGCTTATTACTTGCTTCTTCAGATCATGATAATTGACAGCAGTCACCAAGATCCCAGGGCACACTCCATGAGCAGAGATACTTGATCTGCTGTGCATGAACATTCTAAAAAATGGATTGTCCATGTATCAAACCTGCTGCTGCTAAGCGTGTTATTTTGCGCTTGAGCAGCATCAGTCTCTTGTTGTTCTTGCACCTTACATTCTAGAACCAGAGCATGACCAATTCTTGAGAATGTGCTGCTTAATGAGGCAAAGCTTCTGAAAGAGTTAAGGTTTGAGCGATACGGAGCTCTACCCGTCTGATAGCCTCACACAGCTGCTGGCTTTAAAATCAATTGGTGTCTAGTCCAATCTTCTGAAGTAAACACATGTGTCTATGTTGACATGCAACAAAATCTGGACAATATCCAGGCTTGGGTTGGCAAGTGGTAAGCAACATTTATGACACATTAATGTGAGGCAGTGACCATCTCCAGTAAAAGATAACAACCACCACCCCTTAACATTCAATGGTGTTACCGGCACTGAATCCTCTACTATCAGTATTGTGGAGATTATCATTGACTAGAAACTCAGCTGGAGTCTCCATATATACATGTGTACAATGGCTACAAGACCAAGTCAGATGCTAGGAATACTATAGTGAGTAAGTTATCTCCTGATGACCCAATGTCTGTCCACCATCTACAAGGCACAAGTCAGGAGTGCAACGAGTTACTCCTCACTTACTTGTGTGAGTGCATCTCCAACAACACTCAAGAAGCTTGACACTATCCAGGTCAAAACAGCACATCTGATTTACTTCACAACCACTAGCATCCACTCCCCATCACTGTTGTTTATCAGTAGTGGTTTGTACGATCTGCAAGATGTATTACACAAATTCATCAAAGATCCTTAGGCAGCACCTTCTTTCCCCAAAACCACTTCCATCTAGAAGGACAAGGGCAGCAGATACATAGGAACACCACCCTCTGCAAGTTCCCCTCCAAGCAACTCCATCCTGAATTGGAAATATATCACTGTTTCTTCACTATCACTGGGTCAAAATTCTGAAATTCCCTCCCCAATTGTGTTGTGGGTCGACCTACAGCATATGGACTGCAGTGGTTCAAGAGGGCAGCTCACCACAACCTGCTCGGGGGCCATTAGGCATGGGGAATAAATATTGGCCAGCCAATAATGCCAACATCCCACGAGTGACTAAAGTGCTAGAGAAACTCAGTACCTTTGGCAGCATCTGTGGAGAGAGAAAAGCAGAAGTTAACTAGTCCAGTGACCCATTGTCAGAACAATAAAAGATGATGACACTTTTCATGATATTATAAAAGCTTGTGACAATTACTTTAATTGAAGAACATTTGGAATTCCTGAATGGGCAAGATTTAACAGAAGAATCCAAAGGTAATGTCATCAATGGTCTCTGCAGATTAATTGAAGCCTGTGAATGTGGAATCTCACAATCAAAATATATAAGAGACAGAATGGTTCCAGGAAATTTTGCTTTATCTTCATTAGATCTCTTATAATTCAAAGAAGACCTAACTTTGGAGAAAATTTTCAAATCATCTCGGAAGGAACACCAGGAAACATCTTACACAATCCAAATTGGAGGCAGTCATAAAGTTATAGAAATATACAGCATGGAAGTAGACCTTTCATTCCAACTCATCAATGCTGACCAGATATCTTAGATAAATGTATTCCCATTTGCCAACATTTGGCCTATATCTGTCTAAACCCTTCCTATTCATTTACCCATCTAGATGCCTTTTAAATGTTGCAATCGTACCAGCCTCCACCACTTCTTCTGGCAACTCATTCCATACACTCACCACCCTCTGTGTGAAAAAGGTTGCCCTTGGGTCCCTCTTAAATCTTTCCCCTTTCGCCCTAAACCTATGCCCTCTAGTTTTGGAACCCCCCCCATATCGGAGAAAAAACCTTGCCTACTTACCCCATCCATGCCCCTCGTGATTTTGTAAACTTCTACGTGGTCACTTACCACAGGTTAACAACAGAACCTACTAATATTACAATACACAAGCACTCTAAACAGACCAATGAAAAGCTAATCCTAATTGTAAATGAAATGTTTAGAAGTCAGTGTCAGTGCTATCAATGAAAAAAATGATGATCCTCACTCCACTATTTTCTGAGGCTTAGAATTCCAAAGTCAGAGCTGAAAATGTGTTGCTGGAAAAGTGCAGCAGGTCAGGCAGCATCCAAGGAACAGGAAATTCGACATATCGGGCATAAGCCCTTCTTCAGGAATTATGTCCGAAACGTCGAATTTCCTGTTCCTTGGATGCTGCCTGACCTGCTGCTCTTTTCCAGCAACACATTTTCAGCTCTGACCTCCAGCATCTACAGACCTCACTTTCTCCCCAATTCCAAAGTCACTCAAGATTAAAAAAACTCTTCATCCTTTCCCTAAAAGGGTGATCAAGATTTTAAAACAATGGCCCTTAGTTTTGGACTAACCTACAAGAGGAAACATCCACCTTGCCAAGAAGATTCAGGATCTGAAGCACTTCAAGACTGTGTCCCTCCTACAGCCTCCCAAACCTCATACTCTTCTTAATTTTGGTAGAAACCTGTTTGTCCAACCTATCCTCATAATACAATCTACCTCATCACTATTACTCTGAAGAACAGTCATTCTCACACTACAGCTGCTGTCAGACCTGCTGAGTGCCCTCGCACTTTCTTTTTTAATTCCAATCTCTAGCTTCCACAGCAGTTTGTTTTCATTCCAGTATCAGATTTATTGCATCTGAGAACCTGGGTAGAAATTTACTAATTGCATCCTCCAACTTGATTTTCTATCCAACTTCCTCCACGATATTTGCATATTGTTTTTCATACATTTGCTTTCAGTCAAGAACTTAGAATCCCTACAGTGTGAAAGCAGCCTCTTCAGCCAATCAGATCCACACGGACCCTCTGAAGAGCAATCCACCCAAACCCACTCCCTAGCCAATCTTTGTAACCCTTTGCATTTTCCATGGCTAATCCACCTTACCTGCACATCTTTAGTCTGTGGGAGGAAATCATACAGACACAGGGAGAATGTGCAGGGAGAATCCACACAGACAATCACCAACGGGTAAGTCCCTGGCATTGTGAGGCAGCAGCAGTAACCACTGAGCCACCATGCTGCCCACAGATTCTGATTTTTATGAGCACCTAATCTGGGTCCACATCCTGTTATCTCGACAATTACTACTCTCTGACTCAGTCTCTCACTGCCTTGTTGCACCACATTTATTCTTCTTGCTCTCCAACACCTACTGGAGCTGGAATGCACCTTCCAAGGCCGATTGTGAGAGGGTTGAGGCGAGCTTTAAGTATTGCCAGCCTCACAGGAACTTGAACTCAGTGAAGTCTAGAGTTTGTGAATTGTCTGCAACAGTCTGAATGCTGTTTGATAATAGTCCATCCCAATAAATGTGTTAGTTATATCAAAACATTGCCCATGAGACTGTGCATAGGATACACAATTTGATGGAATCATTGGTGAAGAAATAAATTCAGAGATCAGAACAATAAATACACGTAAGCTTAAGTAAGAAGATTTTACAGTACACCATGAAAGTTTACTCTATCAATATTTTAGATAGAACAGTCACATCAAATGCCCCTAAAAGAAAAATGCTCCATTATCTTGTTCAATGACAATAGTCAACAAAGGCAGTAGGAGACAGGATCAACTTGATCGATGAGACAATCAGAATGCATGAACCATGAAAATCTAATGTACTGAGAGCCTTAAGAAAAATACTATTATTAATAAGGAATACAAAAAAACTCAAAAGAAAAATGAGCAAGGGTTTTCAGTTAAAGGTTTTGATAAATATGTGAAGCAAAGAGCAATAAAGAGCCAATTAAAGACAGATACAGATGTGAATCGAATAGAAAATACAGAAACTGCAAATTTGTTCAAAAATATTTGGCATACGTTTTCAGAGTAAAGGAGGAGAAGTAAATATCTGTCGTAGAGTAAAATACTTAAATTTTGCATGACCTTTTTTTGAAGATGCTAAGTGAGGTGATAATGAAACTTAACAACAACAAATCTCCAGAACTTGTGGATCGTGTTTCAGTGTATTGAAAGCAACAAAGAAGGAACGTCATACTTTTCTAAATCTGTCTACATTCAGGAATTGTACTTATTGATTGGACAATTGTAAATAGCATTCTATTACTTAACAAAGAGAAGGAAGGAGAAAATAAGAAAATAAAGATCCATCAGTTTAGTGTCAGCAGTGGGGAAATTACTGTATCCTGTTATCATAAACAGAAGCTAGGATTTATGATACGTGAGTGTACTGAAGCTCTCGATCACACTGAAATTTTCACGGCAAGGGTCAAGATAGTTGTGAGCTTGAGTGCCTCCAATTAACTACCAGCTAAAATCCTTGAAGAACTTGTTAACAGGATTGAGGGGCATATTTAAATTTGCAGTCCAAAACAGGCTGAAAATAAGTTGGAGCACAACTTTAAGGTTCAATGTGGCAAAAAATAAAGTGATTCTTTTTATGTTTAAAATTTCCACTAGGAGTTTCAGTTCTTAATTGGACACAGTAACTTTCAGTTGGTATGTGGTTAGACATGTTTGCAAGTGGACTTCTCATGTGCAGGCCTTCCTTATCTTTCTTGGTGGTAGATGTAACATGTATGGAAGGGCTTTCAAAGAAGGCTTGATGAGTTACTTCAATACGTCATGTCGATGGTGCATGGCTGCTCATGTGCTCTGACAGTGAGTATGTGAGGCGATGAATGGAGTGTTGATTAACTGGGCTGCTTTATTTTGGAGGTTGCTAAGCTTCCCAAATCTGATTGGAACTGCATTTCTCTAAACCTAAAGATCACACAATATCAGGGTATTGTCCAACAGGTATCTTTGAAGCCACTAGCTTTGGAAGCGCTGCTTCTTCATCAGGGGTTCACCTGTGATTTTTAACTTTGTCCACCCCAGTCCAACACCAGTTCCTCCAAATCATTTCTCTAAACTGCCAGAGAGTAACCCATTACAGGCCCAACTTGCACTTTAAAGGTGGGACACAAGCTTTTGGGGAACAGCAGATGAGATCCCACAGAATTCCCAGTCTCTGATCAGCTCTTGTAGCTACAGTATTTCTGTGGCAGATCCACTCCAGTTTCTCATAGAAAATAGGAGGAGAAGTAGGCCATTCGGCCCTTTCTGCCTGCTCCACCATTCATTAAGATCTTTGCTAATCATCTAACTCAACAGCCTGTTTCTGCTTTTCCCCATATCCTTTGATTCAGTGCAGCACAGGGACAGGCCTTTCTGCTCAACATTGTTTTAGCACCAGGCACTATATCTAACTCCTTAAAATCATACATTTTATTGGTTTCAACTGCTTTCAGTGGAGTGAATTCCAGAGGCTTACAACTTTCTGTGTGAAGCAATTTCTACTCATCTCAGTCCAAAATAGTTTATGCCAGGTCTTTAGAGAGTGGTTCTGGACTCCCTGTCATCAGGAACATCCTTCCTGCATCATTTTCCTCAATGGTACTACCTTGAATATAGACTGTGGGGGATTCAGTAGTAGTCTTTCTGTTGAATGTCAAGGGGCAATGGTTAGATTTTCTATTTTTTGAGATAACCATTGCTTGGACTTGTGTAGCATGGACGTAACTTGGTTTTTACAAGCTTGAATGCTGTATGGATCTTGCAGCAAATGGCACAGGTCCCTTTGGTCCCTGTGATACACATAATCATGCAATTATCAGCAAACATACCCACTTTGGGTGTTATATTAAAGGGAAGCTCATTGCTGGAATTTGTTACTATCCTTAATTTCCTTTGAACTGAATGGCTTGCTAGTCCATTTCAGAGGGCAATTAGGAGTTAACGCCGTTATTATTGGTTGTATCATAGAGGCATAGAGTCATTCAGCATGGAAACAGGTCATTTGGTCCAACCAGCCCATGCCAAACGTAATCCCAAACTAAACTAACCCCACGTGCCTGCTCCTGGCCCATATCCCACTAAACTATTCCTATTCATGTACTTATCCAAATGTCTTTTAAACATTGTAATTTTACTGTCGAAGAATGTGGTGCTGGAAAAGCACAGCCGGTCAAGCAGCATCCGAGGAGCACGAGAATTGATGTTTCAGACATAAGCCCTTCATCAGGGATATATTCTTCGACTCTGATCTCCAGCATCTGCAGTCCTCACTTTCTCAAGTGTAGTTTTACGCACATCCACCAGTTCCTCAAGAAGTTCTGAACATCTCAGAGCTCCTTGCTTGATCTTTTAGTTCTGAGTCACTTTATTATGAGCATCTAAGAAAAAGCGATTCTGCCTTACCTTGCCATTTTCATGTCTGTGGCCAGGATACAAAAGTTCACAGTACTCTTCTCTTGTCTTTTTGTTTTATTGCAGACATAAGTCCAGCAGCTTGTCATGGTTTTCAGCAGCAATCAGACAAAGGGATGAACATGTTCCTGTATAACACCATTGTAGCTCCATTTCACGACTGCACCATGTGCCAATGGATTATGCAGAAAATACACCAAACATGTCATCCAAATGGCCATATCTCCAAGTTGAAGGGAAATAATCATCAGTCAGGCCAAGTGAAACAGCATTCAGTCGAGGGCGTGGTCTCGGCACAATAATTCAAGGATGTCATCTGATACAAGTTCAGAGGTTTGAACACAGTGGGTCAGCCATTGGGTCAGTAGTCAGGCCAGGCATCTGTATCATTACAGTCAAGAGATTGGGTCACAGTCAGTCGCACAGGTCCAGTGTAAGTTGCTTGGGTAGTTGTCAGTACGGGATGTGTAGAGATAAGTCAGGCATCTGGTTTGGTCATCGTTCGCAGCTGTACCTCCAAGCCAGTCAAGAGGTTGACCCATGGTCATTCCTGGGGGTCAGTTCAATGAAAATCAAAAGAATTATCAGGAGCCACTACTGTGGTAAGGAAGTTGGGGAAGTCAATTCTGGGGATTGGAAGCTGCATGCTGGGATGCAGAGGGGACATTCATGGTGAAGGGAGGAAATTCAGCATTAAAAAGTGGGAGATAATTGTGCATTAGAAGAGATGGATTACTGTGGAAGAGGTGTCATCAACAGCTTCAACAGAGACGAGGCAGTACAATCATTGGGATAACAACGCAAAGGTTGAGGTTCAGGGCATAATGCTGGAAGTTGATATCCTAATTCAGGAGTATGTTTGGGAACATGTTGAAGCTCAAAAATCATACAACACCAGGTTATAGTCGGAACAGGTTTAATTGGAAGCACACTAGCTTTCGGAGCGACGCTCCTTCATCAGGTCATGATCACCTGATGAAGGAGCGTCGCTCCGAAAGCTCGTGTGCTTCCAATTAAACCTGTTTGACTATAACCTGGTATTGTGTGATTTTTAACTTTGTACACCCCAGTCCAACACCGGCATCTCCAAATCATGTTGAAACTCAGTTCTGATGGCTCAACAAGGAGCTGGCAGCTCACTGTGTTGTCTTGCCTACTCAGTGGAATCTTAATGTGGCCTGGGAATGGAAAGTAACTGTGAAAATACCCAGACTGGGCAGTGTATGTCTGGAGAATTGGTGAATGTGGTTCCACTTTACAAGAGGGTGGTAGGGATAGACCAGGGAACCAGAGACCAGTGAGTCTCACATCAGTGGTAGGGAAATTATTGAAGAAGATCATTAAGGAGAAATTGAATCTCCATTTAAAGAGGCAAAAAGATGGTCACAAAGGCTGTCAGAAGGAAAACGGGCCTAACAATTCTATTGGAATGTTTCGACAAGGTAATGAAGTATGGAGATGAAGGTCAGACAGTTATAGAGTCATAGAGTTATAGAATTATAGAGATAGTCAGCACAGAAATGGACACTTCAGTCCAACTCGTCTATGCCAACCAGATACCCTATATAAATCTAGTCCCACTAGCCAGCATTTGGCCCATATCCCTCTAAACCCTTCCTATTCATTTACCTATCTAAATGCCTTTTAAACGTAGTAATTGCACCAGCCTTCACCGCTTCCTCAGGCAGCTTATACATGCACAACCCTCTGCATGAAAATATCGCCCCTTAGGTCCCTTTTGACTCCTTCCCCTCCCATCTTAAACCTACTGCCTCTAGTTTTGGACTCTCCCACCCTGAAGAAAAGGTTATGCTCGTATACCATATCCATGTCCCTCATGATTTTATAAATCTCTATAAGGTCACATTTCAGCCTCCAATGCTCCAGGAAAAATAACCCCAGACTACACAGCTTTTCCCTGTAGCTCAAATCCTGGCAACATCTTTGTAAATCTTTTCTGAACCCTATCAATTTTCACAATATCTTTCTTAAAGGAGGCAGACCAGAATTGCAGACAATATTCCAGAACTGGCCTAACTAAAGTCCTGTACAGACTTCCCTACTCCTATACTCAATGCATTGACCAATAAAGGAAAGCACACTGAACACCTTCTTCACTATCTTATCTACCTGCAACTCTACTTTCAAGGAGCTATGAACCTGCACTCCAAGGTCTCTTTGTTCAGCAACACTCCCCAAGACCTTACCATTCAATGTCAAAGTTGTGCTCTGATTTGCCTTTCCAAAATGCAATATCTCGCAACTATTTAAATTAAACTCCATTTATTCAAGTGCATTTGCTATTTCTCCCACCATCTCTTTCAGTGCCCTGGGATGCATTCCATCAGGGCCAGGAGACTTATCTACCCTTAGCTCCATTAGCTTGCCCAATATTATCTCTTTTGTAATAATTACTACTTCCAGATCCTCACCTACCTTTGTCTCCTTGTCAATTATTGGCATGTTATTTGTATCCTCCACTGTGAAAACCGACACAAAATACTTTTTCAATGCCTCAGCTATTTCCTCACTTCCCATTATTAAATCCCCTTTCTCATCCTCTAAGGGGTATCATCAATAGATTAGATTTTTTTAGATTAGACTTACAGTGTGGAAACAGGCCCTTCGGCCCAACAAGTCCACACCGACCCGCCGAAGCGCAACCCACCCATACCCCTACATTTACCCCTTACCTAACACTACAGGCAATTTAGCTTGGCCAATTCACCTGACCCGCACATCTTTGGACTGTGGGAGGAAACCGGAGCACCCGGAGGAAACCCACGCAGACACGGGGAGAACGTGCAAACTCCACACAGTCAGTCGCCTGAGTCGGGAATTGAACCCGGGTCTACAGGCGCTGTGAGGCAGCAGTGCTAACCACTGTGCCACCGTGCCGCCCACACATAGTCAAAGGTGTAGTGCCGGGATACTAGAGGTTGGCTAATGTGGTGCCACTATTTAAGAAAGGTGGAAAGGAAAAGCCAGGGATCTATAGACCAATGAGTCTGTCATCAGTGTTGGAGAGAATCCTCAGTATTGAGGCACGCTGTTGGAGGAAATCCTAAGAAACATGATTTACAAGCATTTGGAAAAGCAAAGACTGATCAGGAATAGTCAACATGGCTTTGTGTGTCAGAATCATATCTCTCAAACTTGGATTGAGTTTTTTGAAGAAGTAACAAAGAGGATTGATGAGGGCAGAGTGGTGGATATGATCCAAATGGTCTTCAATAAGGTGTTCAACAAGGTCACCCATTGGAGACTGGTTAGCAAGGTTAGATCTCATGGATTACAGAGAGATCTAGCCATTTGGATACAGAACTGGTCTGAAGGTAGATGACAGAGGGTATAGTGGAAGGTTGCTTTTCAGACTGGATGCCTGTGACCAGTGGTGTGCCACAAGGCTTGGTGCTGGGTCCATTGCTTTTCATCATTATATAAATGATTTGGATGTGAACGTAGGAGGTATTGTTAGTAGGTTTGTGGATGACACCAAATTGGAGGTGCAGTGGGCAGCGAAGAGGATCTTGATCAGTTGGACCAATATGCTGAGGAGTGGCAGATGGAGTTTAATTTAGATAAATGCGAGGTGCTGCATTTTGGAAAAGCAAATCTTAGCAGGACTTATACACTTAATGGTAAGATTTTGGAAAGTGTTCCTGAACAAAGAGACCTTGGAGTGCAAATTCATAGCTCCTTGAAAGTGAAGTTGCTGGTTGATACGATAGTGAAGAAGGCATTTGGTATGCTTTCCTTTCAAAGTTTGGAGGTCATGTTGCAGCGATACAGGACATTGGTTTGGCCACTTTTGGAATATTGTGTGCAATTCTGGTCTCCCTCCTATCAGAAGGATGTTGTGAAACTTGAAAGGCTCAGAAAAGGTTTACACAGGTGTGACCAGGATTGGTGGATTTGAGCTATAGGGACAGGTTGAATAGGCTGGGGCTATTTTCCTCAGAGCATTGGAGGTTGAGGGGTGACCTGACAGAGGTTGATAAAATCATGAGGGGCAGGGATAGGGTAAATACACATGGTCTTTCACTGGGGTGGGGAGTCCAGAACCGGAGGGTACAGGTTTAGATTGAGGGGGTAAAATTTAAAATGGACCTAAGGTGCAACTTTTTCAGTGCGTGTATGGAATGAGCTGTCAGAGAAAGTGGAAGAAGCTGGTACAACTGCAATACTTAAAAGGCATTTGGATGGGTATATGCGTAGGAAGGGTTTAGTGGGATATGGGCCAAGTGCTGGCAAATGGGACTAGATTAGCCTAGGATATCTGGTCGGCATGGATGAGTTGGTCCGAAGGGTCTGTTTCCATGCTGTACATCTCTATGATTCTATGACCAATGTTTACCTGAACTACTCTTTTTCATTCACACTGACCCTCCGAAGAGTAACCCACACAGGCCCATTCCCCCACCCTATTACTCTACATGTGTTCCTGACTAATGCACCCAATGTACACATCCCTGAACACAATGGGCAATTTGGTATGGCCAATTCCCCTAACCTGCATATCTGTGGATTGTGGGAGCAAACCAGAGCACCCAGAGGAAACCCATGCAGCCACGAAGAGAATGTACAACTGCACATATACAGTCACCCAAAGTTGGAATCGAATCCAGGTCCTGGTGCTGTGAGGCAGTAGTACTAACCACTGAGAAACATTTGCTATCTGCATGTACATTGTGAAATAACTTACTCTCAATCTATCTAACTTTTCTTTATGATTTTTTTTTTGTGGCTTTCTATTAACCTTTAAAGTTTTCCCAATCTTCTAGTTTCCCTGTACTCTTTGCCACTTTGGATATTTTCTCTTCCAATTTGATAGCCTCGTTTATTTTCTTAGACACCTATGGCACTTTACCCCTTTTCCTAGAGTCCTTCCTTTTCACTGGTACATAGTTTTGCTGAACTCTTTGAAAAATTCCTTTGAAAGTCCTCCACTATTTGTCAATTGTTCCATGATAAAGTCTTTGTTTCCAGTCTACTTTAGCCAACCCCTCTTTCACCTTATTGTAATTTTCTTCGTTTAAGCACAGGCCCCTGGTAATGAATTTTATTTTCGCACTTTCCATCTGTATTCTTAATTCAACCATACTATGATCGCTCCTTCCAAGAGGATTTCTAACAATGCCACCATTCATTATTCCTTTCTCACTACACAAGGCTAGATCTTGGATAGCTTGCTCCCTCATCGATTCCGTTACATATTATTCAAGAAAACTATTATGGATAAATTCAATGAACTCCTCCTCAAGGCTACCCTGACTGACTTGATGCAACCAATCGACATGCAGATTAAAATCTCCCGTGGAAATTGCTGTACCGTTTTTACAGATATTAATTATTTCTTTGCTTATTGCCCGTCCCAATGTGATATTATTATTTGATGGCCTATAGCCTACCCCTATCAGTGGCACTGTCTCAGTACCAGAAACATGGCTGTCACTGATACATTTCCTGGGAGTCCATCACCCCTATATTTTCCAAAACAGTATATTTGTTTGAGATGGGGATAGCCACAGGAGACTCCTGCACTACCTAACTCTAACTCCTACCTTTCCTGAAAGTAACCCATCTACTAACAGTTGATTTAGCTTAAAGGAACTGCAGCAACACCTTTGACAAAGCCCCACAGATGAAAATAATGAAGAAAGTAAAGGTTAATGGAATCCAAGGTACTTTGGCAAGTTAGATCAAAAATTGGCTTATTGTCAGGCGATTGAAGATTGGAGTAGAAGACTGTTTATGTAACAGGACCCCAGTGCACAATGATATACCACAGGGATCAGTGCTGAGTTCATTATTGTTAGTAATATTCATAAATAATGTAGATGAGAATGTGAGGGGGCTGATAAGTAAGTTTGCAGATAACACAAAGATTGGCGAGTTGGTCATCATTGAGGTGAAACGTATTAAGTTTCAGGATCAATTAAACTTGATAAATATCTAGACAAGGAGAAGGAGCTTTGATAAGAGGCTACACTCTCACTTTACATGTCTTACACCTGGTTTAAGGATTTGAGATGGACCTTAAGTGAAAATGATTAATAAGTAATTACACTTAAGTGGCAGTATCTTCACCCATCTGGTTTTAGCACAACATGCTTGAAGTAAAGTAGACAGTTTCAAGCGATTGAAGGAAGAAATGACCAAATATCACAAGGTATCCTGCAGCCTTGCTATCTATTAGGGTTTATGCTTTCCAAAAACATCACCTCTTCCAATAGAATGAAGACTTGTATTGCTGATATTTCTCCTTCAATACTGGTGCATCCTTGTGTTATACACCAACTTGACAGAGGAACTTAGAAATCACACAACACCAGGTAATAGGTAAACACCAGGTTATAGTCCAACAGGTTTCTTTGGAAACATTAGCTTTCTGAGCACCACTCCTTCGTCAGGTGCTTGAGGAGAGTAAGATTGTAAGACACAGAATTTGTAGCAAAAGTTTACAATGTGTTGTAATTTCAGTCACATCATATTGAGAACTTTTGTTATAAATGCTGTGTTTTACAATCTTACTCTCCACAACCACCTGATGAAGGAGCAGCATCGGATATAAGTCACTGAGGAGATTGGTGAAGGTGGCTATTGATGCTTAGTAGAATTTGCATGATCAGAGGAAGTTTTAGGGAGGGCAGTGTGGGGAACAGGACCCGACAATTGTGAGGACAAGAGCAGATGCAGAACATGCAAGTGAATATAGAAGGAGGCAGCTTGAAATTGGTTGTTGTAGTGGAGCAGAGAAATAGGAATTAGAGGAAGGAAATCTATAGTCATATGATGCAGTACTGACAAAAAAGTAAACAAGGAATAAGAGCTGACCTTACCAGCTCTGAAAATGCTGTTAAATATCTTCAGTATTACTGCCCAGAGAATTGATGCGTGATGTCAGATGATTTGGTGTCAGTGCATTTTTGGACTCAGGTTTTATTTCTAATCCATGTATATGAGCATTGCAATACTATTTCTTCTCATGTGTGGTAAATCACAAAGACACTTTTCCATTAATTCAAGAAAGCCTAATTAAACTGGATCCATGAAAAAAAATGTTGACTTATGTCTGGAAAACATATGTTCACAATGGAAGGGATCTGTTCTTAATTCAACCTTGTTGTGACCAACTTGGGGAATGGGTGTGGCTAAATCAAAGGGGAACCTGTTCATTTCTTCTCAACTATGAGCTTAATGATTCAGAGCATCCTGGCTGGATCTGTAACAAGTTAGGAAACCTCACTTTGTGTTGGGGCATAGCATCCATTGTCACAAGTATAATTATGTCCTAGGATTAGCTCACAACAAGTTGATAGAAGAAATCTGAAAACTCTGTCAAAAAACTGTGAATGTTGTCTAAATTGAAATTTTCAAAACAGATTGATATGTTCTTGTTAGCTAAGTATAACAAGGGATATAGAAAAGGGAAGTGTAATAATGTTGAAGAGGAAATTAAACGTATTATAATTGAATATGCTCAGGAAAGTGAATAGACCCTGCTCTTACTCCTCAATTTTCATCATTATAGCTTTGATGGTTCGACTTTAAGTCAAATTAGTTACTACATTACTAATCGCAATAACTCTCGGCACCTTGATGAAGCCTGTTATTCTGACAAAGCTGTTTGCCCTGACATCTTCCTTCTGTCTGTTTGAAGAGAGGACTGGAAGCTTCCTCTACTATTGGACATGGCATTTGTGGCTTTCTGCTTACAATTATGGATGGCCAACTGAGATCTGTGGTGATGTCACCAGTATGGGCTGGAATGATCTGTGGCATAGATATTGAGGACCATTGGCAATGTCAGCCTTGCCCTGCTCTGAGGTTGTAGACCCAGTTTGAAGCAGTCTCACAGTTCTGAAGTGTCACCATGTGAGACACCGTTGTGGTTTAGATGCAGATAGAAGTGCTCTCTACAGACCTTAGGTAAGAAAGGCCTTCTACCATTAGCTCTCTTTCTACTTTGGTGAATGTGAGAAACAAAGCTCACTCACTTCAATAATTTCAGTCCGAGACAAGATCTGAATCAGTAGTGTCATTTATTTTACCCTTGCAAAAGGGTGTGATGTCCCTGTCTACAAGGCAGGGACACACACACCCTGAATTCAACGAATACACGATATTTATATAATTTTATTCCTTTTTTTATCCCATTGCTCCTCCCCATTTACTTCTTCCAATTCTCTAAAGACTAGCAGCCATTACTCCTGTTTATCTCTTGCCTTATCCGGCCTTGTCTGTGACAGAATGCTTATTTCTGGTCTCACAAGGCCGTTAGACTACATCCTGCTGTGGCCCATTGTTAGGTATTATCTACTCCCTCCATCTGTGCTTTCCCCAACCATACTGATCCTTATGACCTTCTAATTGGGGTTTGTTCCTGTGTTTCTGTAAAAGTGGGAAACAGATGCTTATAACTACTGATTGTACAAGCATATCTGGCTTAACCTACATCCTCACAGCACCTTATCTATTTGTCTGTAACATCTACCATTGTTTTGCAGGCACGTTTCATTCTTGCATACAATTTTAGCTAATACAAAAATAATTAAGTATTTCCCCCACATAGTTTGCATTCTAGTTGACTCAGCTCTTAGTTGAAACAATTACACACTGGTGTGAGTCCATTTACCCTGCATAAGTAATTATAATTGCAGAAGTAACACTACTTTACCTCTATCCCACAGTGAACATGGCTTCTTGTCTGCTGACTTTGCTCAATCTCTGTGTCATGCTTTAACCTATAAGGCAGTAGCTACAACGTCCATGAGAGGAACAGGTGCATTCTGAGACATTTTCAAACTGCACTATTACTCTAGAAACTCCAATCTCTTATGATGTGGCAACCTTCTGTTAACTCCTTTGACATAATACTATTCTGCTAATTCTGTATCACAAAAGGAAGGCTGCTTCATTTAAAATTTGAAATTCTTGCCCTGCTTTGAGACTGCAGCTTCAGTTCAAAGAAGCCTCACAGTTCTTAGATCATCTTACATGTGTGAAAAACAAAGCTCACTCACTGCAATAATTTTAGTCCGAGACAAGATCTGAATCAGTAGTGCCCTTTATTTCACACTTGCAAGTGGGTGTGATGTCCACAAGGCAGGGACAAAACACACTGAATTCAACAAATACTCGATATTTATATAATTTGGTTCCTACATGTTTTTCTCTTATTTCATTGTTTCCCCCCCTGTTTACATCCTCCACTTCCCCAAGACCGGTACCCATTACTCCTGTTTATCTCGTGTCTTATCCGGTCTTGTCTGTGAAATAAATGCTCATTCCTGTTCTCAAGGCCATTTGCCCTCATCCTGCTGTGGGCACATCCTTGCCTTACCATTATCTACTCCTTCCATCTGTGCCACCCCTCTCAGAATTTTATCATGAAGCCCTTTTAATTGGGGTTTGTTCCTGTGTTTCTGTAAAAGTGGGAAACAGATGTTTAGACCTACTGTTTACACAGGCATATTGAGTTTAACTGTCTGTCTTACAGTCCCATTTCTTTCTTGCATACGCTTTTAGCTAATAATTGAGAATTGCAGAAGTAACATTAATTTACCATATCCCACAATTTCCCCTTTTTCTTTCTTTACCATTTGTTATCTTCTGCATTATTCTTTTAAGCATCGCCCTCGAAATTCGCAAGCATCATTCCGGAAATTTCATCCATCTTGGTCTCACTCATCTCCTCATTATTTAGTTGATAAAGTTCTTCTGTCTGATTTCCTTTTAAGGGCATCTGTTTCATTAAGGCTGCCTCAATCAGTCTCTGGGTGAGCCCTCTTATACAGGGTATGATACAACAGCCAATGGCCACCAATACCCCGACTACTACTGTCAGGGAAGTAAGGATGGAAACTACCACCCCTTTCCACCTTCCAAACCAGGATTCAAGCCATCCTGTGAGAGATGTGTCTATTCCTGAATTCTCAGCCAGTTCCTCTGCTAAGGTAGTCAATCCCCTTAAGGCCCGAGTAATTGAACCATCAGGTGCAGTGTTATTAGGAATAAAGGTACAACAAATTCCTCCTAACATCTCACACACACCCTTTCTCTGCTAAAATCATATCAAGGGCCATTCTGTTTTCCCATGCCACCTTACTTGTCGCATCAAGCTGGTCTGATGTTCCTTTAACCGCATCCCTTTAATAATTTATAAATCGCTGTTGATTATAGAAAATGTAATTTATCCAATCTACATGTTTATTAATTGTTACCCACCAAAAGAGAGCTGACTCGAAGCCTGCTGCAATCTGATTACGAGCCTTGAACTCATCAGGCACCTCCCCTAGGGACTCCTACAGAATCGAGATAAATCCTGTCATCGAAAGAGGTGTCTAACAGTGATCTCTTACCCCTTCCCTTTTTCCCTACTATCTTTTCCTTCTCAAGTACCAGGGTAAATGGAATTGCCAATTGTACAATTGCACATATCCCTTGCCAATCCGGAGGTAGGGTGGGTCTCAATATTTTGCCTCCACAGTACCACCACCGATCCGCTCGGAGAACCTTTAGTGCTGAGTAGTTCCCTCCTTTCTCCGTGTCGGTAACATTTTTAATCTCTGTACACAATTTCAGCTCCCCCAAATTTGTGGGCGGCACGGTGGCGCAGTGGTTAGCACTGCTGCCTCACAACGCCTGAGACCTGGGTTCAATTCCCGCCTCAGGCGACTGACTGTGTGGAGTTTGCATGTTCTCCCTGTGTCTGTGTGGGTTTCCTCCGGGTGCTCCGGTTTCCTCCCACAGTCCAAAGATGTGCGGGTCAGGTGAATTGGCCATGCTAAATTGCCCGTAGTGTTAGGTAGGGGTAAAAATGTAGGGGTATGGGTGGGTTGCGCTTCGGCGGGTCGGTGTGGACTTGTTGGGCCAAAGGGCCTGTTTCCACACTGTAAGTCTAATAAACTAATAAAAAATCTCTAGACCGACTTGTACCTCGTCCACACACACACAACGTGTGATTTCCATCTGCGGCGATAAATGTGGGGGAAGCTTGTACATCTTGAACTTGTACATCTTTCTTCTCCAAGGGAGGGAACATCAGAGATAGGGAGGTACAATTCCTATCATTCCATGCAGTCTCATCCTGATACACGGCTATCATACATTTCATGCCCTTCCTGTCTCGCTTCCACCTGAGCGGAAAGGGAACCACCTGGGCCACTGGCCAACCAGAGGCACATGCATAGCAATTGCTTTTGTTCAGACTTTTTACAGTATACTTTACCCATTCAACCCAGGCATTTGCATCCCCGTACCCAGTTTCTATTTCGATAGTCTGTTTCAAATCCTTTACCTCTATGATTTTTACTACGTTAGGATCTGTGGGAGGGGTGAAAGGTTGTATCTCATTATCCAGTAGTTCCGCCCGTTTTCCCTGTCCTAAGTTAATTCGAAAACAACAGCCCACAAAATTCTTCCCATGTGCTTTCATTTCTATCCCAAATGTTTCAGCCCCCTCCCCAAAACTGCTTCGTGCCATGTGGTTTTCTTTATTGTCAGGTATATTGGGTTACACTTTTTATCGGGACAATCGCGAGCTAGTTGAAAGGGGGTCCGGTGTACTGTGACGTGACTATTTTACCAAGTACCATCCCCAAGGCCATCCCCATAGGACTTAAGATGTATCTCTGAACTGCGGTACTGTCTCTGATTATCTACATCCCCACAATTGACTAAGCTGCATGCATCAGCGTCTTACTTGTGAATTATCAGACTCAGGAACCATTAATAATACATATGAAAAGGAAATTTGACAAAATCCCAATACTAAGAGGGCTAACATCGTAACTCTAAGCATTCCCAGTACTTTAAACATCATGCTGAAGCACAAAAAGACTTAATATGCAATCCTACAGAAATAATCCCGCGCTCGCGTCGCCACTGTATAATCAGTTACTCAAAGAGTCTTTAGTCTGAGTTTCAGCTGGTCTTGTGTTGATTTGGCTGTCCAGACATCTTCCTCAACTGGAGATTCCACTGACCCTTTGATCGGTGTGTAGTGAGGCCAGCCTTTCTCCGCCGTCCTTATTGCCATTTCGGTAGTCAAAAGAGCCTGGTACGGCCCTTCCCAGTCCGGCTGCAATTTCGTCTCTGTCCATGATTTTACTAAGACCCAATCCCCCGGCCGGATGGGATAAACGGTGAATTCAAGGGGCGAAGTCTGTGCTAATAAACCCTGTTTCCTGAGGAAAGACAAAGAGGAGGACAAGCCCAGTATATACTTCTTTAAGAACAAATCTTTAGTTTCAGGAATTAGCAATTCTCCATTCGTTCCCAGATAAGGTAATCCAAATAAGATTTCATAGGGGGATAGTCCCAAATCTTTCCTTGGGGCTGTTCGTACTTGCAAAAGAGCTATAGGTAAACATTTGGTCCAAGGGAGTCTGGTTTCTACTATCAATTTAGAGAGCTGTCGTTTGAGTGTTTCCAATATTGTTTTAGACACCCCACTCACAGTGACAGTAGCTAGGGGGTATGCCTCAACCCAACTGGATAAATGATCTACCGTGACCAACATATATCCAGGGTAGGTCTCCCTACCCTGGATAACTCAGTATAATCTACTTGTATACTCTGGAAGGGTCTCAATCCTGGGTCTCTTCCTCCCGGGGTCTGTTTTCTCAAGACTTTTTTATTTACCTTTCTGCAGATTATACATCCCTCACATATTTGTTTAGCAATTATATATATTCCTTTACATCCATATTCCCTAAGAACTAAATCACACATTGCTTGTACTCCCCAATGACAGTCATAATCTCTCACATCATCATTTTGTTCAACATCTGTCCAAATAAATTCGGGGATTCTGTAAACCCCTGGGGGAGCACAGTACACCAGTATTGTTGTTTCCGTCCTGTCTTGGGATCTTCCCATTCAAAGGTGAACAAATTCCTACTTTCCTCCGCCAAGGGACAAGCCCAAAAGGCATCCTTTAAATCTATCACACTAAACCATTTGTGGTCATGAGGGATCTTACTCAATCTATAATCAGTCCCTCAATTACTGGCTGCAGTCCTCGTTTACCCTCTATGGAAATGGGATATTGTCGCTCACAGTCAATGTCCCTTTTCCTTTTTAAATTTACTTCAAGGGGAGGGATCTGTAGTTCTCCACGATTCCCTTCGCTAGCCCATACAATAAGGTCTATTTCTCCCTCCATATCCTCTGTCAACATTGCCGTTGGTACAACTAATTCTTTTTCCTGAATTCCAATCCCCAGTCCTAAGAGGATAATTAAGTCTCTCCCTAGTAAGTTACTTCCTATATTGGGGATATACAACAATTCCCCTGTGACCCTGTCCTTAAGACCTTCTATCATCATAGGTTCAAATACCGGAACAGTAAATCCCTCCCTTTTCACCCGGAAACAGTAATTGATCGTGTCGACATGTCTACTTTCTTTGGTTTAAAATTCAGCGATGACCGTGCTGCCCCCATATCTACTAGGAAGACTACCTCTTCCCTACAGGGTCCCACCTTCAAGTTTATCAAGGGTTCCTGGTGGGTCCCCGAGGGCAGGACCCCCTGACACCCCTATTCATTATCAAAATTCATAAGCGGAATGGCCCTTTCCTCCCTTTGTAGGTCAGTTTACTCCCGTCTAAAATGCCCTATCTTTCCACAATAATAGCATCCTGCCTGTGGAGACCTCCATCTCTGCCCCTGTCGCTCAAACCCTCTATCAAATGCTCCTCCTTGTCCTCTCCCTCTCCCCTTTCCTCTCTGCCCTACATGCTGTCACCCGCTGCTCCAGTTGCTCACTGTTGGTTCCATTCTTTTCTTAACTACCGCATCAACCGTAGCTACCATCATTTTCACCTTCTGTTTCTGTCTCTCATCCTCTCTCTTTACAAACACTTTTTGTGCCTCTCTTAACAATTCATCTAATGGTTTTTTGCACCACCCTTCAATCTTCTGTATCTTTCTCTGTATGTCTGGCCATGCCTTTGTCACAAAATATACTTTCAAAAGACCCTGTGCCACTGGGTCCTCAGGGTTCATTCCAGAGTATTTCCGCATTGAGTCTCTTAATCTTAATCACGAAAGTTGAAGGAGTCTCATCTTTCCCCTGACTAACGTCAAAGGCTTTAGTCAGATTCTGCGACTTCGAAACTGCCTCTCTTATTCTTTTTAGAATCAGGTCTTTCAATTCCTTCATTTCTTCTCTATGCTCCGGGTTTTGATTTTCCCACTGGGGGTCTCTGAGGGGTCCAGCATCCCCATCTCCAATCGGGTGTTCCCTATCCCATATTTTAATGGCTGCTCCCCATATAAGTCCCCTTTCCTCCCCAGTAAATAGTATATTCAAAATAAACATTAACTCAGCCCACGTATACAGACTGGGCCCCAAAAATTGATCAATTTGTTCAGACAATCCTTCCGGATCCTCAACCAGGACCTTCATTTCCTTTTTAAATGTTCTGACCTCCCCACTGGTGAGGGGGGCACACACAAACCCAAGTTCTTTGTCCCCTATTGGTACCTCCCGAAGGGGACAAGGCATTACGTTCTTCCCCTTTTTCTTTCTTTCAAGAAATATTGCAATATTTCTAGCTCCCCATAACTTCAAACATCAATTCATCAATTCATGCTTGACTAACTTTAAAGCCTGTTCCTAACTTGTAAACATTTTTATATATTTACGTTCATTTATTCAGTATTTAATATTTAAAATGTAAAATGCATACAGTTCCCAATTTTGAAATCCACTATAATCACCCAGTTTTAGTCCCCTAATTTAAATCCAAAATTGGTTTTCTTAAGTAGTCCTGACCAATCATTGCTCAATTACAATACTATAGGTCGTGAAATAATCAGAGCTACCTTAAAATAATTTGTCTATTCAAGTTAAAAAAAACTTCTAATGCATGAACAATGGCCGAATCCAAGGTCACAGATATTAGCCATAGGAGTTTTCATTTGTACTACAATCTAATGTTGAACTGAAACTTCAACTGTCCTCCATAAATCACTTTTATGTAAGGATAAAAAAGATTAGTTAGAAACTGATTGTAAGGCAGTCATGACCTGTAAAAAGAACAGGAGTTATCATTTTTTCCATAATCTCTATAGAATCCTTAACCTTAAAAGAAATCATGTTAAGTTTCCATTATAAAAAATAAGAACTCAAGCTCCAGGGAATAAAACTCAAACATTCAATCACCAACAAACAAATGTGCATTCAAACCAAATCACAAAGGGTTAAATTTTCTATCAGCTGTACAGCTCTTTTTCATTCTCTCTCTCTCTCACACACATTGACATATAAATTCAGATATTTACAAACCCAGTCTTTGTCCGACCTGTACTTTGGCCAGAAGGCGGCGGGACGAAGAATGGATTCCTTAGTCCATACAAAGCAACAATATTTAGTCATTTTCTTCCCTTGTACGAAAATGATTTGTCTAGTTCCACAACATCCTGCCCAACGGACTTTCTGGAGGTATGTTGCAAGAGACCCCGCCTCCATTTCCATTGCTTTGTTCTTCTTCTGTTCCCCCGGAGACTTTTTCCTTCCCCACGGCACAACCCATATTGAGTTCCTTCATTAGTCCCTTATTAACTACTAAAACTCAATCCCGGCCACCAAGGCAATACTTAAAAGTCAATTTTCTTACCTTGGTCTGTGCACAGAGTTGCCTGGCCCCTTTCCGCCGTATATTCTATTGACCGCCTGTTACTGTCTGATTCAGATGTCTCTCTTGTGGGATTCGTACCAGTCGCCCAAGGGAGCGGACCAAACCGGGACACGAGACCGCTCCTCAACGGGGAACGGGACGTGTCTTCCCATTGTCCAGGGCCAGCCACTAACACCGGCGATGGAAGAACATCCCAGACAGCCCCACGTTGGGCACCAATTGTGAGAAACAAAGCTCACTCACTGCAACAATTTTAGTCCGAGACAAGATCTGAATCAGTAGTGCCCTTTATTTCACACTTGCAAATGGGTGTGATGTCCACAAGGCAGGGACAAAACACACACTGAATTCAACAAATACTCGATATTTATATAATCTGGTTCCTACATTTTTTTTCTTACTTCATTGTTTCCCCCCCCGTTTACATCCTCCACTTCCCCAAGACCGGTACCCATTACTCCTGTTTATCTCGTGTCTTATCCTGTCTTGTCTGTGAAATAAATGCTCATTCCTGTTCTCAAGGCCATTTGCCCTCATCCTTCTGTGGGTACATCCTTGCCTTACCATTATCTACTCCTTCCATCTGTGCCGCCCCTCTCAGAATCTTATCACGAAGCCCTTTTAATTGGGGTTTGTTCCTGTGTTTCTGTAAAAGTGGGAAACAGATGTTTAGACCTACTGTTTACACAGGCATATTGAGTTTAACTGTCTGTCTTACAGTCCCATTTCTTTCTTGCATACGCTTTTAACTAATAATTGAGAATTGCAGAAGTAACATTAATTTACCATATCCCACACATGGAAGGTAAAAAGCTTTGAGAGAATGTCTCTTCACTACAGCAATACCAGAATAATCCATAAACCTGCAAAATGTCTGCAAAATATCTATGGCCAGTTCCATTCAAATTCTTGTAGTATAATCTGTCTTATTGTAAACGTGTTCTTCTTATCTGTGTTGGCATTTAAGGGAACCATAAGCCATGTTGGCTAGAGCAAGCCCTGATACCGTACCAATCATGTGCCTGATTTAGCAAGGCCGGTGTGCTGGATTGCTACATATTGAAAGTGTCATGACAGCTTAGATGAGAAGTGAAAACTTTCAAAACCAATCACAGTGCAAGCCATACCTACGAAGAATGGGAACAAATTAATATTTCAGGTGTGTCATGATCTAATAAGTTTGCAATTCTGCCAAAAGTAATGTTAATTGTATGGAATATGCAATCATGCAGGCATCCAGAATACCAAGTTGGGTGGGAGCAGATGTGGTGTGATTGTAGTGTCCTGACCTCTGAGACAGGCGGGCAGAGTTTAAATGCCACCAGCTCCAGAGGCGTGTAATGATGTCACTGAACAGTCTGATTAGAAAATATCTCTCTGTTTGGATGGGCACACTTGGAGTTTGCTAATATCCCAACGATTTGTTGCTCAGATTGAAAGATTCCTAGATGCATGACATGCAAAAAAACAATGTAAATTAACATCAGTTTCATTTCAAAAGCCTATAAATATAATGCTGCCAGTACTCCATTCTGTTTTGTTTTCAGTCAACTATCTTCCCTGAGAAATTAATTAACAAATTTTTGGAACGACCTAGGGAGGTTAAACTCACTGCAATAATAATAATATGGTTATATGGCTTTCCCTTTGTGAAGCTACGTATAGTCTTTTGGGAAGGGAAGAAGATCTTAAGAGAGATCCCTGCCGTGCATTACATGTTGCTGACACTATCAATGCCTCAATTCTATTGTTGCTAAGGTTTTCTTTCAGCTGCAAATTCGTGTGTAGTCAAGCATACAGACTTTAATTAGCTGCTATCTGAGTATTCGTTAAAACTATTGCAATGGAATCCTTGATGTAGTTTACCTTGTACTTAGATAATTAAACCCATGGGTAGAAATTAACATCAGATAGTGAAGCTTTTAATTGGTGAATATTCTGACAGCGTTAATGATTGCAGTGATTGTCTGAAATGACACCCAGCAGCAAACAAACTATTCTAATCGCTGGAACAACAGGAGGCACACCACATGCTTTACATTTTTATCACACTAGTTGACAATTTCTCCTTCGATTGCGATGAGCTATCCAGGTGGAAGTTGCATTCAAATTGCGCTGGTTTTGCAAAGTGGGTTGCTTTGCTCAAGTTTTTGCTCAAACGTATTTATACAATGTTAACATGACATTTTCCAAAAGGCAGCACAATGAGGCAGCATTTTAAAATGCACTTTTTTTTAAAAACAAAAAGCGTTCATGCAAACTACTCCCTGATATTATGGTCCTCTTTGAAACCAAGAATCATTGGGGTCCAATGGACCTATTGACATTTAAGCCATTAATTTCCCTGATACGTTTTCTCAAGTGGCAGTTAATTCATTTATTTCCTCATCCCCTCCCTAATTTAACCTCTTGATTATTTCATAGTTTTGGAATTCCTTACCATAATGATTGATGTAAAGTATTTACATTAAAGTATCAATTATTTATGATGTAAAATATCATAGGGCGGCACGGTGGCACAGTGGTTAGCACTGCTGCTTCACAGCACCAGAGACCTGGGTTCAATTCCCGCCTCAGGCGACTGTCTGTGTGGAGTTTGCACATTCTCCCTGTGTCTGCGTGGGTTTCCTCCGGGTGCTCCGGTTTCCTCTCACAACCCAAAGATGTGCGGGTCAGGTGAATTGGCCATGCTAAATTGCCCGTCGTGTTAGGTAAGGGGTAAATGTAGGGGTATGGGTGGGTTGTGCTTCGGCGGGTCGGTGTGGACTTGTTGGGCCAAAGGGCCTGTTTCCACACTGTAAGTAATCTAATCTAATCATTCGCTCTTCTTCCATTTCTTGATTCCCCAGCATCTTTCTGTCAGGGGCCGATGTCCACTTTGACCTCTCTCTTTTTATATCTTTAAAAGGCTCCTTTGCTAATAAAGGGCGCCATTCCATTCATCTTCTTAATCATTTGCAGTAAATGCTTACATGACCCAGTTGGGGAAGTGAGCTGATAGTGAACATCACCACTCTTAGGTTTATCACAGAGGTTAGAGATTTAATCAAAGTACAAAACATCCAATTTACTTGTCTGGTGGACTCAGATTAACGAAACATCCTGTCCAGGTTTATGTACCTAACACAATTTATCTATTATAGCTACATCAATTCCAATCACAGGCAAACTAAAATATGATTATCACCGTCATTCTCTGTTGGTTGAAACTCTACCCCCTTTCTTAATGCCCTACGTGAACATTTGGACAGACACAAGCAAACAAACATGGTATTTGTGTGTTGGGAAAAATATTGGGGAATATTGTTCAATTGCACCAGTCCACAGGATTTGAAGAAGTTTTTGCTTTCACTCCCAAGATCATCTGTTTCCTGATTTCCTTGATTTCAGATCCTTTCAATTCTTTGCAGATGACACAGAGTGGTTGGCACACAATTGTAGTCTTTCATTCATTAGTTAAAGAATGACTGGCAGTAACTGGTGGGAATATCTAGAGAATATCTAGCTGTCTTCCAGGCTTTGGTTACTTCACCGTATAGAGACAGAGAGAGATTGCATTTATATTGTAAGCACTGCCATCTTCATTCAAGTACTTCACAGAACTATTCAAGCCCAAAGTAAAACAGAAACAAGCTGTCTAAGCTGAGCATTTCCTTCAAGTTTAAATATACATTTCCTGTCCTTCTAAGTTGTAGCTTTTTAATCTTGTTTATTTATTAAGACCTTCCAAAGTACATGTACACCCAATAATTCTAGAGCTAAGTCTCAAAGACTATTTAAAAGAAATCAACATGTCTCAGAGTGGCTGCAGAATATTCTCAAGAGGAGGGAGAGCAACTACAAGGCATGGTGCATGTTGGTACAAATGACATAGGTAGAAATAGGGATGTTGCACTGTAGAATGATGGTAGAGAGCTAGGAAAAATGTTAAAAACCAGGACCTTGTTGATGATAGTTTTTGGATTATTTCCAGTGCCACGTGCTAGTGAGAATTAGAACAGGATGTGACAGATGAATGTGTGGCTAAAGAATTGATGCAGGGGGCAGGGATTCAGATTTCTAGATTATTGGGATCATTTCTGGGGCAGAGTTGACCTATTCAAAAGGGATGGGTTGCACCTGAACTGTTGGGGGACCAATATCTTGGTGGCCAAGTTTGTTAGTTGGGATGGCACTGTGGCTTAGTGGTTAACCCTACTGCTTTAGACTGCCAGGGACCCGGGTTCAATTCCAGATTTGGGTGACTGTGTAGTGTTCGCACATTCTCCCTCTACCTATGTCTATGTGGGTTTCCTCCAGGTGCTCCAGTTTTCTCCCACAGTCCAAAGATGAACAGGTTAGGTGAATTGGCCATGCTAAATTGCCCACAGTGTTCAGGGATGTGTAGGTTAGGTGCATTAGTAAGGGAAAATGTAGAGTGATAGGGTAGGGGAATGGGTCTGGGTGGAATACACTTCAGAGGGTCGATGTGGACTTGTTGGGCCTAATGACCTGTTTCCACACAATAGGGATTCTATGTTCTTTTATTGCAAGGGGCGGTTTAACCTAAATTGGCAGGGAAATGGGATCCTCAACAGCAGGGAGGCAAGGGTGAGGCTTGAAGGAGATACATTAATCAGAAATAGTAGGTTGAAGAGACAGATCAGGTTGGAACACAACAGAGAACAAGGAATACCAGTTGGATTAACTTGCATTCATTTTAATGCAAGAGGGCTGACAGGTGAGGCTGATGAACTTAGGGTGTGGATAGGTACGAGGGGCTGGGATATTATAGTCATAACAGAAACACGGCTAAGGGAGGAACAGGACTGGCAGCTTAATGTGCCAGGGTGCAGGTGCTTTAGGCAGGACAGAGGTGATGGAAGTAGGGTGAGTTGCATTTTTGATTAAGGCGAATATCACGGCAGTAATCAGAGACAAAATAACTGAAGATCATCCAGAGAGGCTTTGTGGGTGGAGCTAATAAATAAGATGGGGATGGTGACATTTTTGGGGTTGTACTATAGGCTCCAAATAGTCAACAGGAAGAACAAATGTGCAGGGAGACTTGGAGAAGCAGTAGGATGGTCATAGTTGGGGATCTTAATTTTCCTAACATTGACTGGGACTGCCAGAGCATTAAAGGCTAGGATGGGGTGGAATTGTTAAGTGGTTCAGGAAAGTTTCCTCAAACAGTATAAAGCAGGTCCTACTCAGCAAGGGGCAAAACATGACTTACTTTTAGGAAATAGGGCAGGACAGGTGACTGAAGTGAGCAGTGGGTGATCACTTTGGGACCAGTGACCATATTTCTATTAAGTTCAAAATAATTATGGAGACGGACAAAAATTGATCCACAGGTTCAAGTTCTAAACCGTGGATTGGCCAATTTTGATGGAATTAGACAGGAACATGCATGGGTTGATTGGAGTAGTTTGTTTGCAGGCAAAGGGACCTCTGACAAGTGGGAGGCCTTGAAAAGTGTGAGAGCTAGAGTTCAAGGGCCATCTGTTGCTGTGAGGGTGAAGGTCAAGGTTGACAGGAGTAGGGAACCCTGGATGACAAGAGATGTAGATGCCTTGACCAGAAAAAAGAAAGTGTAGCTCAGGTACAGGCAGCTGGATCAAGGGAATCCCTGAAGGTATACAGGGAATACAAAAGTCTACTGAAGAAGGAAATCAGGAGGGTGAAAAGGGGGCATGGGATAGCCTTGGCCAAGAAGACTAGCGTTAATCCAAAGAGGTTCTGTAAGATTATTAAAGGAAAAAGAATAACTCGTGAGAGAATAGGGCCCCTCAAAGATCAAAGTGGGCATGTAAGTATAGAACCACATGAGGTTCTCAATGAATATTTCTGCTCTGTGTTTACTGTGGAGAACGACATTAAGACTTAGGAACTTCCCCAAGTCAGTGATGATATCTTGGGGACAGTCCATATCACAGTAGAGGTGATGTTGGATATATTAGAATGTATGAAGTTGGGTAAATTTCCTTGTCATATACTGCAAGAGGCTAGAGCAGGAATTGCAGGGGCCTGGCTGATATTTTTGCATCATCATTAGCTGTGGGTGAGATCCCGAAAGACTAGAGGGTAGAGAATGTTGCGCCACTATTCAAGAAGGGCTGTCAAATCAAGGTAGGAGTTTCATGGTGAATGGTAGGGCCTTAAGTAGTGTAGTGGAACAGAGGGATCTTGTAGTTCACATTCACAGTTTTGTGAAAGTGGAGGCACAGGGAGACAGGACAGTAAAGAAGGCTTTTTGCACACTGGCCTTCATCAATCAGGGCATTGATTATAGAAATTGGCAAGTTATGTTGCAGTTGTACAGGACGTTGGTGAGGCCACACTTGGAGTATTGTGTTCAGTTTTAGTCACCTTGTTATTGGAAGGAAGTTATTAAATTGGAAAGAATGCAGAAGAAACTTACAAGGATGTTGCCTGTACTCATCAGTTTGAGTTATGGGGAGGGGTTGGACAAGCTAGGACTTTTTTTTCTTTAGAGCATAGGAGACTGAAAGGGGGGCCTTATAAAATTATATAAGTTCATGAGAGACATGGATAGGGTGAACTCAGCCATTTTCTCAGGGTTGGGTAAGCTAGGACTAGAAGGCATCACTTTAAGGTGAATGAGGAATGAATAAAAGGGAACCTGAGGGACAACCTTTTTTACACAGAGGATGTTACGCATATGGAATGAGCTGCCAGTAGACATGGTTGAGGTAAGTACATTAACAACATTTAAAAGGCAATTGAACAAATACATGGGTAGGAAAGGATTAGAAGTAAATGGGCCAAGTTCAGGTAAATGGGATTAGTGTGGATGGACCCTGATTGGCATGGACTGGTTTGGGCCAAAGGGCCTGTCTCTATACTGTGACTCTAACATAGCTATAGAAATGCTTCCAAGTCAATTATTAACTTCAGACATAGGTACAAAGACCCATATCTCTCACTAACTGAGATTTTCACAATCCAAATTTGTAAAAAATGATGTTAAAATATATATATTGTTATGAAGATGTGGGTATACTTTAAGACAGTTAAAAGCAGCAGAACTACCAAACATAGCAACAAGTGCTCTCAATAAGGCAACAATGTAACTTGGTAGAACAACTAAATTAGCTCGTTGCCTGGAGACCAAAGCAAATTTGAATTCAGCCAATCAGTTATATTATACTCCAAAAAATATCAAACTCCAAACCAATTTAAATTGAGTATATTGACAATCTTAAAAGCCAATAACACAATCCGATGCTTTGGGGGTATAAGACCGAGGAAAATTGAATAGTTGAGAGGAGAACTGACAATCCCAGCATGTAAACAGGCTGCCTGAAAAATAGCTCTCTTAAAAAGGTACCTTTTTGATCAAGAACCTGTGATGAAGAAGATATCTGGTCGGCATGGAGGGGTTCAACCGAAGGGTCTGTTTCCACGTTGTACATCTCAATGACTCTATAAGAAAAGAAGACACCGGAAGATCTGAATATTAGGATGAAAGCTGCCTGATTTTGAGATAAGAAGTCTTCTTTTGTAAATCTTAACTGGGAGTTTTATCAGACTAGTATTATAAAAGGGTAGGTAACAGATAGGTTAGAGTAAGGAATGGTAAATAGTTGTCGATTAATTATTGAGTAAAAAATGAGGTCTGCAGATGTTGGAGATCAGAGCTGAAAATGTGTTGCTGGTTAAAGCACAGCAGGTCAGGCAGCATCCAAGGAACAGGAAATTCGACGTTTCGGGCAAAAGCCCTTCATCAGTGCAAGAGGATTCGCAGTAGGTCAAAATCTTCGAGTAAAAAGTGAGGTCTGCAGATGCTGGAGATCAGAGCTGAAAATGTGTTGCAACACATTTTCAGCTCTGATCTCCAGCATCTGCAGACCTCACTTTTTACTCAAAGATTTTAACTTACTGCGAATCCTCTTGCAAAACCAGCAACACATTTTCAGCTCTGATCTCCAGCATCTGCAACCTCACTTTTTACTCGAAGATTTTAACCTACTGCGAAACCTCTTGCAAAACCAGCAACACATTTTCAGCTCTGATCTCCAGCATCTGCAGACCTCACTTTTTACTCGAAGATTTTAACCTACTGCGAATCCTCTTGCAAGGATGCCTTCCTTGAAGAAGCTCTCTTCCTCCTCTGATGAAGGGCTTTTGCCCGAAACGTCGAATTTCCTGTTCCTTGGATGCTGCCTGACCTGCTGCGCTTTAACCAGCAACACATTTTCAGCGTCGATTAATTATTCTCTGTTATACTTGAAGAAATAAAAGTTGTTAATTTTTACTTTAAATAGTCCTTGGCCACTCGATTTTTTACAGATTACTGCATGGGATAAATCCTTTCTGTGTTGCTGGTTTTAAATTAAGCAGAAGGGTTTATCCCATGTCATAACAATACGTAAAATCACATAGTTTGTGTCATACAGTCTATGAGGTGGGTATGTGTGTAAGAACAAAGTATCCTTGCAGCAACATTTGATGTTGCACCTGAGAAATGACATTAAAATGCAGGAGCATACAGTAAGTGAATTGAGCTGCCACAGGGTTCAAAGAGTTTTGCACAGATTTGATGCCAATGTCCATAGAGGTGAGATTTGTGGGGCTGATTCCAATAGGTATATCCCCGAGGTGTTGGTACCTGGTATCCAACTTGGAGGTCCTTTGAAGTAAGCAGCAAACTGAGGTCATCAATTGCCTACTCTGACTTCCATATTGAGAATTTTTAACTTCCCATTTGTTTGACACATTTTCTATAATAGGGTGCTGAATACAAAAAAGGGAAGTTGCAGCATTAATGAGACATTTAACAAGTTATATTCTCTCTTACATGGTGATTCAATGCTGCCTCATGAGAAAGTCAATTTACCAAATGCATAAACCTTACAACGAGCTGCTTATGATGCTGAGATAGGCCTCACTAGAGTCCTTATGCCATTCTCCCATAAATGTCATCCATAGCCTATTTCATTCAGGCTTCAATAAGATTCTATTCTCAGTATCTAACTGTCCCAGTATTTCTGTGTTTGCTAGTTGAATGATAGAAGCTTTGCTCTGAAAACTGTCCACCTCTCTATCAACCTTAATCTCATAATTTCTATCATCTAACCCTCCCAGCTATATTGAATGGAGTTCTGAATTCCATTTTCAGAGTTCACCTTGCAAAGGAACAATGCCAATTCTTCTTGCACTTGAAGAATTTTACTTGCATAAAGTTTGTCTTTTCATTCTTTCATTTTTCTTAAAAAGTCTTTAAATGCTCTTGTGCTACTTCATACGATCCTGTGAATCTTTCTAGTAACATGGACATGTAATCCAACATTGGGGTTTCATCAAGGAATCTAGTCAATTGGAACCTTTCCAGAATATAATGGGTTTTGGAAAAGTACTAATACATCTATTACCTCAACAGTCACTTCTTTTTAAGATTCTAGGACAATGTCCATTTTGATATTAAGAGTTACCAACTTATAGCTTCAAACTTTTGCTCAATACAAAATCAAAACCAAAGGAACTGTAGATGCTGGAAATCAGAAGTTTGCTCAGTACCACTTCAATCACAATTATAATTTAACCAAGTTCTGGTATTTCTTCAATCTCATGATTTATGGGTATAGTTGAGGTATTCTTTACATCATGAATAGTGAAGATAGGAACAAAATATTTATTCATTACATTCCCCATTTCTTTGTTATGACATATTAACTTACAATTCTCACCCTTGAGAGGACCAACACTAACTTTACTTTTTCTTTTTAAATGCCTTTAAAAACTCTTGCGAACTATTTTGACACTTCTAGCTAGCTTCATCTCATATTCTAACTTGTTTGTCTTGATTAACATTATAATCATTCATTACTTTTTTTTACATTTTGACCAGTTATCTGATCCTGCAACTCATCTTTACACAATGACCTGCTTTGCCCTTCAGCATAACATTCTCTGCAACTTCTTTAGTTAACCACCAATGATGGGTTCTCCATCTTGAATTTTCCTTTATAGCAGAAATATAAATATATTGATATATTGAAATGTATAGAATGTAGAAAAATGCAGAGTTTATGAACATATTCTGAGTATTCAAAAATATCCCTTTAAATGTCTGTCACTGCTTCTCTAATAATCTACTGCCTAGCCCAATCCCCCAATTCACTTCAGCCTTGGCGCTTACATACCCATGAAGTTGATCTTTCTCATGTTTAACACACTAGTCACAGTCAAGAATAATGATGAAGGGCTTATGCCCAAAACATTGATTCTCCTGCTCCCCGGATGCTATCTGACCTGCTTTGCTTTTCCAGCACCACACATCTCTGTATTTAGCCAGATTCCTATTCTTCTTGAATATCATATGCCCCTTAATATTTGGAAGCCAATCTTTGTCATCCTACATACATGGATATACAATAGCTATTCAAATGATATTTATCCACTTAAATTCATTTATTTCTTATGAATGCCTTGCATGTTTAGATATACCAGGGCTGAACCTTAAACTTATTTTAGCTAATAGTCAGTTTTGTTGAGTTGAATGAGGGCTTCTTTTCATTTGGTCTAGCGAGTTCTCTCACCACATCTTATGAAACATGCCTCATTTAGTATCTATTCCACCAAAATGGCATCCATGTCTTTTGACTCAAGCCCCATTCTACTAGTCACCATGCCTAGAACAGCACATTGCTGTCAGGATATCCTGAAATAGACTAGTTTGGTATTTATACCAACTATAAATGGCAGTTGCACCTGAACAAATGCCGTTAGTTTGGAGCTGCCCTCATAGTCGCTGATCTCTGCTTCCAATATAGCAGACAAGGAAAAACTGATACCTTGCTTCATGGGCAGGGATCTGGAAGCCCTACCAGAGAGGGTGGTGAAAGGGGCAAATCCTCTGCCTCAAGAACTGGCAGAGGAGACCACAGCACCCAACCATGCCAGCCTAGTCTGAGATTACCACCTGGTCAGAGCAGTCTCAGCTGTGAGGAGGAATTCATTGCAGTTTAGGGAGAAGGTTAATATCTGTTTTCCACTCCACCAGGACAAGCACCACCATCTTCTCTCTGATCCCTCACACTGCACTCTATCTCTGCAATTACACCCACTTCCTATCAAGGTTTATGCTGTACACTTGCCTTTTTGCCTGCAACATTTTTCCTCAATCACTCTCACCTACCCAACTCCTGATATCACTAACCCTTCATACCTTTTGCCTTGTATACTTACTTGGTTGAGACACTTTCCAACCTACACCAAAAGTAACAGCTGTCTCACACACTTTTAACTCCCTCTCTCTGTCTGTCTTTTATTCTAGAAGATGAACAGCCCACAATAGACAGAAAGAGTCAAGATGAGTGGTAGGCCAACTGACATTGGGTGTCTCACCTTTTATGAAGATGGTTTCCTCCAATTTTATATCAGACTTCACAGTGAAGGGTACTGTAATCATTCCAAAATTAACAAATAATCAAAGTACTACAAGGAGAAAAGGTCTTATAACAGTTTCTATCATGAAGGATGAAGTATTTTATAAACTAATGGGACGGAAGGCAGACAAGTCACCAGGATTTAATGGCCTGCACTCAAAGCTTTTAAAGGAAGTGGCTACAAAGATAGGAGGCATCCAAAATACTCCAGATCTCATGAGATTGGAATTGAAAACTGATGCTATATCCTGTTCAGGAAAGGATGGAGATAGAATGTAGGAGCCCATAGGCCAGTTAACTTAATAAATGCTCGAGTCCATTATTAAAATAAGACTTCACAGTGTGAGCAGGGCAATCAGAAAAACTTTACACAATCAAATACTGTCAAAGTTACAAATCACACAACACCAGGTTATGGTCCAACAGGTTTAATTGGAAGCATTAGCTTTCGGAACACCGCTCCTTCATCTGATGGTTGAGAAGGAGCTTAGTACACCCCAGTCAAACACCGGTATCTCCAAATAATGTCAACACTGTTTTGTGGAAGAGATATCATATTTGATAAATTTGTTAGTTTTTTGAGGAGAAGCCAATTAGAATTGATGAAGGGAATCCGGCAAGTATAGTGTATTTAGATTTCCAAAAGGCATTTGGCACATTTTTAATGTGAGAGGAAAAAGATTAAAAAGGGACTTGAGGAGCAACTTTTCATGCAAAGGGTGGTTTGTTTGTAGCATTAACTCCCAGAGTAAGTGGTAGATGCAGGTACGATTTGGACTGGTACATGTAGAGGGAAGGTTTAGAGGGGTATGGCCAAGCAAAGGCAAGTGAGTCATAAAGTTATAGTGATATACAGCACAGAAATGGACCTTTCAAACCAACATATCCATTTTGACCAGGTAACATAATAAATTTAGTCCCATTTATGAGCATTTGGCCAATATCCCTCTAAACCCTTCCTATTCATATATCCATCCAGATGCCTTTTAAATATTGTAATTGTACCAGCCTCCACCACTTGCTCTGGCAGCTTATTCCATCCACGCACCAACCTCTGCATGAAGAAGTTGCCCATTAGGTCCCTTTTAAATCTTTCCCCTCTCACCTCAAGCCTATGCCCTCTAGTTTTTGACTCTCCCACCCCTGGGAAGAGACCTGGTCTATTTACCCTATCCATGTCCCTCATGTTTCTATTAATGTCTATAAGGTCACTTCTCTGCCTCTGATGCTCAGGGAAAATAGCCCTAGTGGGGACTAGTTTCATTTTGTAAGCATGTATTTCCATGCTGTAACACTCTATTACTCTATATTAAAGTACCACATGAAGAAAAGATTGCATAAGAAAATTGCTCATGGTATTGGGAGTAATGTATTATTAAGATTGAGCATCATCAGAAGTCAAAATCAGGATTAGTGGATCTTATTCAGTTTGAAAGGATGTAACTAGTGGAGTGCCATAAGGATCAGTCCTAGAGCATCAATTATTTGCAGGTGGGTCTTGGAGGTGGGCCTAGAGCAATTTACTAGGAGCATAAATATAGATTGGGAGCATTTTGTGATGGGGACATACAGGATCAGAAAGAGGATATAGATAAGTTGAGGTCAAAACATTTAGCAGATGGAGTTTACTGTAGAAAGATTCAAGGTCATTCACCTTGATTTAGAGGAATCAAAAGGCAGACCATTATTTACATGGGGATAGACTTCAAAAAGTGCAGCATAGATGGAAGTGGCTTTTCACATACATGAAACTCAGCATGCAGGTATAGCAAATGATTACGAAGGCAAATGAAATGTTGATTTTTATTGCTTGGAGATTGGAATTTAAAAATTGGAAAGTCTTGTTAAAACGACTGGGGGCTGACATGGTCACACCTGAATATTTGTACACAGTACGACATGGAAACTGTCAAGATAAGGTGAGAATTAAAATATCAGATTCACGAGGTAGAGACAAAAATTCCTCCCAAGCCCTAAATAGTGATGTATATGGCAGATACTCAAGGGCATCACAACCTGCAAGATTCCCTTTCAGCCGCACACTATACTGACTGGAAAATATGTTCCACTGATTCACTGTTGACATTCCAACTCCTATGCTTAATAGTCTGAACAATGAGGGCAAGCATGCCGAATGCCTTATTTGCCAGACAGCAGCGCATTACCACTTTCTCTAGGACAACAAAGAATGCACAATAAATGCTAGCCCAGCTGGTGAGGCTCACATCCCATGAATTAAGTTTATTCAAAAAAATTGAACTCTGTATTGAAGAAGAAGTATAATGATATTGTAAAGCAGTTTAGCAGATACTCATTAAGCTATTTCCTGTGATGCAATGTTTAACTTATAAAGAAGAATCAAATATGTTAGACCTTTGTTCATTAAAATTTAGAAGAATAAAGGCAATCTCATTGAAGCATACCAAGGTTCTGAGGAGGCATGATAAGATAGATGTCAAAAAAATGCTTCAACTAATGGAGGCATCTCAAACTGGAGGACACAGTTAGAGAATAAAGGGACATTGGTTTAAAACTGAACTGCAATTTTTTTTCTGTCAATGATCATGAATGTTTGGAGATCTCTACCACAGAGAGTTGTGCAGGCCAGACAACTGAAAATACTTAAAACAGAGGTAGATGTTGTGAGTATCTAAGTAGACACAAAGTAATTGAGTGCTAAGCAAGGGAGGTAGTGATATAGTGGTAATGACAAGTATTCCAGGACAGCAGACTGATGTTCTGGGGATATAGGTTCTAAGTCATGCCATGGCAGATGCAAAATTTAAATTCAATTAACATCTGCAATAAAAAAATGCTGGGCTAATGACAACATATTGAATGTTGTAAAAATTGTTGCACTGATAGAACTGAATATGCCAACCTTACCTGATCTAGTTCATACTGACTCTAGATTGAGAGCAATGTGATTGACTCTTAATTACTCTCTATGATTGCCAATGAATGCCTACCTATGATGCATACAATGTGAGAATTATTTTTTAAAAGTGACCAAGCAAACAGCTTAGAGATGTATCCTGGGCTGGACACTATCCCTGAGTGCAAAGTTCCTTTGTTGAAGCATAATGATAAGAGTTGCTGTTGTGTCCTAAGGTGCAGGATTGCGCTATAAGTATCAAAAATTTGTCTTGAGGATTCTTCGAAGTTGGTATGCGTTGAGATTTTGGTGCCTGATACCATCATGGAAGTCCTTTGGAGAAAGTGGCAAGCTGAACTCATGAAGAACTCACTCTGACTTCCATGTTGAGAACTTTAATGTTTGGTTTGCTTCAAGTGGATGGTATGATAGAAAGCTTTATGATAATGAAGTGAAATATACAGTTGTTAATGTTGCAAACAAGTAATAACATGCAAATAAGTAGCTTGATGCTGCCAAATGTGAGTTTTCCCATAACTCCTGAAACTTAGTTAAACATGCTGCAAGGTCTTCCCATCAAGAAGAGATCTCGCTGGGATTCTCAGGTGATTCTGTTATATTCCGCAAGTGGCCCACATTTTACAGGCCCCTATATTAACGGCTCACATCAAAGCCAGCCTCCCAGGTTGCTTTGATCAATTATAATTCACCTATCATCACAAAAGCTGCACAGCAGGCACTTCTACGCTCATCCCTGGAACATCTACATAACAAGAACACCGACATCAAACTACCATTTATTGACTGTCTTCATCATCAAAATTCCAAACAAACGTCACTCCAAATTCTGAGACATAGGATTCTGCTCCTCCCTCTGCAATAAGATCATTGACTTCCTGAACGGCAGATTGCAATCAGTAAGGTAGGCGACAACACCCTTCACGATAATCCTCAACATCGGTGTGCCTCACAAGGTGCTGTATACTCAGCCCCTTAAGATACTCCATACACACTCACGACTGCTTGACCAAATTCTCCTCTAATTCTATTTACAAGTTTGCTGAGGACCCCACTGTAATGGGTCAGATTTCAAACAATGATGAGACAGAGTACAGGAAGGAGATAGAGAGCTCAGTGGCATGATGTAAAGACAACAATATCTCCTTCAATATCAGCAAAGTGAAGGAGCTGGTCATCGGCTTCGGAAAGCAGAGTGGGCGACCCATCTTTGTCTGTATCAATAGTATTAAGGTGGCGATGGTTGAGAACTTCAAGTTCCTCAGAGTAAATATCACAATCTATCCTGGTCCATTTACGTTGACAGTGCGGTCAAGAAATCACATCAACACCTCTACTTCCTCAGAACGCTGAGGAAATTCGACAAGTGCCCAAGGACCCTTTCCATTTTTTTATAGATGCACCATAGAAAGCATCCAATGTTGATGCATCACAGTTTGGTATGGGAACTGTTCTGCCCAAGATTGCAAGAAATTGTAGAGAGTTGTGGCAGCAACCGATCCATCATGCAAACCAGCCTTCCTTCCATTGACTCTGTCCAGTCTTCTCGATGTTTCAGGAAAGCAGCCAACACAATCCAAGACTCCTTTCACCCAGGCTATACCCTCTTGCACCCTCTTCCATCGAGTAGAAGATACAAAAGTTTGAAACATGTACCAACAGATTCAGTGACAACTTTTTCCCCAATGTTATCAGACTTTTGAATAGACCTCTCATTTATTAGAGCTGATCTTTCTCTGCATCTTCTCTGTAACTATAACACTATATTCTGCATTCTGTTCTTTTACACTGATATATTTATGTAAGATCTGATTTGCCTGGATAACACACAAAACAACATTTTTCACTGTATCTCGGTACATGTGACAATAATAAACCAAATCAAATCAAATATAAAACTCCCCATGGTGTCTGTAGTTCTTTTTGTCACCTTTGCGATATCTGGTCTTGATTGCTAGTATAATTCTGAGATTTATTTTCCTCTCTGTCTCTACCCACAATTCTCTGACCATCTCCTGCTTCAGCTCAATCCCTTGATTAATTACATTTCCAAGATTGACAAATGCACAAGATATGGCAAGAGCTAACACTGACTTGACTCAAAGTGGGTACGTGGAGTCTTGATGGTACTAGGGAGCTGTGCGATCGAGAGGGCTGAGGGCTCGAGGGCCTGACCACTTCTGAAACAACAGGGACAACATCCTAGAGAACCAACATGGTTCTTCTAACAACTGGCTTTGGTATTTGCTCACTGACCGGGCAGCCAACACTCTGTTCTGGGAGTCACTTGGCCCAGTTCCATTCCACATCCGCAGATGCAACACAGTATTTTTTGCTATATCTGGCACATTGGGATATTTGCCAGTTGAGTTCACTGCCCAATCTCGAGTGTGGGATTTTATTCATCTATGGGTGGTTGTCATAAAATATGATCCAATGTGCAGCAGGCAATAGAGTTGGAAACAACTCACCAATAGATCTCGCATTCTCAATGGCAGACAAAAACATAGACAAAACACAAAAACTGCTCATCTGTTCCATGAACTGTTAAATGCTATATTATTGTTCAACACACTTTTCTAGCTATATCCCTTCCAGGTATGTAACGGGCAAAAAATGCAAAGCATTTATTAATCACAATCATCTTAATTGAGATCAGAGACTGCCCAACTAATTACGTACTTCAAATAACCCTCAACTAATTAACATATTTTCTGTGCTGAAAAATTATATTCAATTTGTTGAAATTTTCTTTTACTCTAATTTTATTTTGAAGCTAAGTTTGATGTCATCTCTATTTAATATGTTTTGGTCTCCTATTCTTTTTAATCTTCTGGTTAATTTGCATTGTATATCTTTCTTCTTCACCATCATCGATCAACTTAAAAAGAAATTTAGAAAAGAAACACAAAGTGCAGTCCAACATAACAGCAATCTGGATAGCCTTCAAAGCTATCCACCAACACAGAGCTGGGCAGTACGCCATCCTGCAGGAGGCAAATTATCAATTTAAATGAACACTGGCATCTTCAACAAATTGCATTTCACAAAAGTTTTCATTTGGCTCTTTACCAAAAATCATGTTAACTATGGAAAATTGATCTTGGTCTGAAGTTGATTTTCTGATAAAGGTTTTCCAATGTTCTGCCAACTCTGTTTCCCTTGACCAATACATCATTTACAGGTGAAGATCCCAAAAATATGTACACAGCCAATTGTAATGTTATCTTATTACTATTACTTGAAATTTTCTGGCTGATAGTATCTGAAGCAGGAACTAAAGTTATTATTAGAAATATTCTTGTCTGTTAGTTCTTAAGAACTAGAGCATCATTTATCCATTATTTCAAGAACTGTTTAATGGCACCCTTCATTAAGCAAAAGTTACATGGATCATTTTGATTACATTTTATTGTAATGGATGAATTCATTTTAACGATACAGCTATCATGTCCTTCCAAAAGATGGAAATCCAAAGACAATCTGTAATACACCTGGCATATGAGTGAACTATTTGGAGTGGCAAAGACTTGGGCACAGACCTGCTGCAGGTTGAAATGACTATCGGAGATGTCTTGAGCAGGGAAATGACAAAATTAGAGTTTAAAACAAGATAAGGGAAAATTTACAGTCATCAATGGCATCAAGATAGTTCACAAGGTTTTTTCCACATTTTCAATCACAACTTTGATGGTAAATCAATTGACAGTATATAGAAACTGCAAAAGCACAGATTACAGCGTTTGTCCTAAGTTCTTGTCAAAATCATGGTTGGAGCCTTAAAATATATCTTCAGAAATGAATACTGTCTAAATCACATGCACAATGGAGGACATAAAATGTTGAACAGAAGCATCATATATTTTACAATGGGGGTGAGCAATATGTTGCAGGAGTTTTCCAAGAAGAAAGTGAGCCGTTCTCCCTTCAGTAAAAAGAAGGGTCACCCTCAAGCAGCAGCAGTGAATACTGGCAAGTCCTGCAGTCCAGCAGCACCAGAACTCAGAAATGGGAGTCACTGGGACAGCAGACAGTCTCTTAAAGAAGACTGATGGTTACCAGATCCAGACCAAGCTTCTTGGGCAATGAGGGATTGAAAACCTTGGGAAGAGGGCTGATGGAGTAGCAAATTTGATATTGGAGGCCAAATTGACAGGACAAAAATGTGGTGTATTTGATGTTATGGGTGTGTCCCTGTTGCAGACAGCATATCATTCTAAAGCATGTAGTCTGTTCTTTCCCACCTCTTCCCACCCTCGCCCACCTTCCACTGCTCAATGTCTGAAATCAAAGGTGAACTGAGATTTTCAAATGAACACAGAGGGTAGATGGGTTGGTGGATACTTACTCATTGTATTCAGGAGATTTGAGGTGTATTACAGGTGAGAAGGAAGTTGAAATTCTACTGTGAGTTCTATTGCACCTCATACTTCATATGCCTGTCCATTAAAAATATATCATGTAGGAGGTCATAAATGCAGCGTATGAGGTAAGAATGGAATTTCAGGATGTTGTTCAGGTCATTAGCAATTCCTTACATATTGACTTTGGTTGGGCGGGTGAGCTGTTCCATTGAATTATTGGTATACATTTCATTGCTAGAATATGGATACTTTTAATCTAGTTTAAAAGAAGTTCATTCAGTGCAGATCAGATCATTCTCTCTAATTCATCAAGTCTTCCACTCTATCCAGCTGCAATTTGATTGAACTTTACTAATTATGTTTATTTATTATCAAACTTCAGATTTTTGTCTGTTTATTCAAAAAGTGATTTGAGGTTAATTTATGTTGTAATGAGGCAATGAAGTTAAATTTCTCAAGAGTTTACTGGCTTCACCAAAGAAGGTGCAAGATAATCATGTTCCTAATGAATGGCATAGCCACTCTTAATCTTAGTTCTTTTGTTCACATGTAATCTTTATGTTCATAAGTTTGTGTATATGCATAATAACATAATTTTATGATATAGGGCTGAATTTGATGAAAAATTACAAGTGTCAATTTCAGAGAGATGGATTGTCTCTGTGAATTCTAGCAAGTCCTCATGCAATTCTCCATTGTTCACCTGATTATGTCAACACCATACCTCACACATGCTTTCATGAGGTCACCAACTAAAGTAGTCGATCCTGCTGGGACCTCCCAATGCTGGTGTCCTATTTAAAACCCAATTGTGCTGAAGCCCTGGCATCCAGGATTTGGCCTTTACAGAGCAGATAATAGGAAGGGAATAAAAAGGAAACGTTTCTGAAGGCAAGTAGATGACTCTTCATTGTAAATACAAGTTCACACTTGTAAATTTATGGCTATTTTCCATCATCACTTGTCTAATCAATTGTCATTGTAGCTGCAGCGACATTAATGAAGGTGTACAGGTTGCCCATCTTTAGCATCATACCATCTTAGAATCCTGTCCAAGAGAGTGTTATTCTTACCTTAATGTCCAGCACAGCATAACATCTGCTGATTGTTCAATGTGGGAGCAGGCTGGAAAGCCTTCAATTGGTTGTAAATTTCACTTTTATTTAACAACAGCTAAAGCAAAGTGAAACTGAAAATATCTGTATTTGCTTCTGAGTGCAAACAGTAAGTATTTGCCTTTTGAGCATCAACAAATTTACAGTCAATAAATGATCACATCAACTATTGGAGCCTGGTATCAATGAAATTCTGTCTGGTTTGTTGACCTTGCTGCTACGCCTGCTCAATGACTTTATTTTCCTTCATGAGAGATTGCTGTTGCTCTCTTAGCTCATTTGCATCCATCATACCCCCTCATTGCCTGCTCCAGTTGTGCACAACACAACATGCGACAGTTATGCAGCACATTGTCTGGACTGTACTGCAAGGCCATCCCCTAGACCATTCCAACATCAGATCCTCATCTTCAGGATGTTTACTCCCTGATGCCCCTTCTTGAAGAATGGGCTGCATTTACACGCAGCCTCAATCAGGGGATTGCTTAATGGCATCATGAGCCATGGTTGCCTTCCAATAATCACCCTTGTATGGTATCTGTCACTTGACACAAAGCAGCAACATGAGAATTGTCAAGGATATAAGCAATATGCCAAATCCCACGGTACCTGGCACAGACTTCTAAGATGTTGTACAAGCAATAATGAATGAGTTAGACATTGATGGAATGAAATACATTTGATAAAGGATTATGCTGTAGTGCTCTCTACATGAGTAGAGTTATGTTGGCAAAATCTACTTCCTGGACCTCAGCACTGACCTTGTCATGGGGAAATGAAATTGCATCAGTAACAGCTGTGATACATTTATGGTTTGCAAGTTGCGAGGTCCCACACAGGTCCTTGGATGCAGTCAGTTGCGTAAAAACCTAGCTGACCTTTCACCATGGAGACCATCAGGATAGAAGAGCCATGTGTTCCTTCAAGTCACAGGTCCAGCAATTGCATAATTCTATGATGGTATCCTAGGATATAATCAGCCCTAGCGTCAATGCACCTCACGCACAAGGGAAATGCCATCAAGGGATTAGACTCTGGGCCTCCTTTGCATCCTGAAGGAACCTTCACCAGTGATGTCTTCATGCTGAGGTTTTTCCGATCTGCTGTAGGTCCTAGGCTTGGTACCATGTCTACTTCTTCTCCATTTCTTAGTACCTTTGTAGCACTGAGGCTACTGCAGTAATGACTCTTCTTGTGCCTGGATACATTGGTCAAGATTCCACTGAAACTGGATGGAGAATATCAGAAACAGAATTTTCTTAGTAACGTGAACATTCACATCACTTACAAATAGTTGTTTCATATAATCCTCCAGTCAGTGGGACAAGGAGGATAAAAGAATGCCGAAGCATGGACATTTGCCATCGGGAACTTGATTCCATGTGTGCACCTCAAGCCACGTTACACACATTCAGTAAGATATTGTCATGATTTGGAGATGTCGGTGTAGACTGGGGTGTACAAAGTTACAAATCACACAACACCAGGTTATAGCCCAACTGTTTTAATTGGAAGCACTAGCTTTCGGAGCGCCGCCCCTTTATCAGTTGGTTATGGAGTGCACAATTGTAAGACACAGAATTTATTGCAAAAGTTTATAGTGTGATGTAACTGAAACTATACATTGAAAAATACCTTGATTGTTTAAGTCTCTCATCTGTTCAAATACCATGATAGTTTCACTTCTTTCATATGTAAATCACAAAACTTTTTTAAAAAGTTACATTCTGAGGTTAACTGTAACAATTGGTGTCAGCGCAGATAAGATGTTGAGATGTTGAAGGTGTTAGCCCCCTGTGTTCCCTGTCTGTGCCATAATGTTTAGACTGATTCTAATCTAAAAAGTGAGTTATGAGTCTTACATGGATTCATGCAGTTTTTGAGCAAAGTACAATGTAAGTACAAATTCACCCTACAAACGTATATGTGTATGTGTGCATCTAGGTTGCATTTTAGGCATGTCAAAGGTTAGTGGCAAGTGAAAATTGAAATTACTTTGCTTGTTCATTAATCTGTTTGGTATGAAAGATTCTGCTATGATTTTTGCTGGTACTTTTGTTTGTGAAAGTACATAGAATCGACAAAATAGAAACCAGCCACTCAGTCAAGTGGTCAATACCAATACTTCTAATCCACAAGAACTGTTTGCTGCTTTAATTATTATTTCCTACCTTATGTTCACACCCCACTGTTTCTTTTTTTCTTCATTTGTGTATCAAGTTTGGAAATAACTATATCAATGTTACTTGTCATTCCACATGGAAGCAACTTCTGTACTCTCACAGGTTTCTATGTGAAATAATTTTTTTCACAAGTTATTTGTTTGATCTCAGTGTCAATCTGACAGTTATATCTTTAACTTCTGGACTCAGATGCAAGTTGAAACTGTGTCTTTCTTTTCAACCTAATCAACACCTTTAGGTTTATTTTAGGTTAATGATTAGGTTAGCAATTAAGGTTGAAGACGTACAATGATAGACATTTAAGGGGATATAAAGTGGAAGAGTAAAAATAAAAAGCTAGCTAGAAGCATAAAAACAAATAGAAAGAGTTGCTTTAGATACTTAAAAAATAAAAGAGCTAAGAATGTGAGCATTCCTCATATAGAAAATGAGTTTTCAGAATTAACAATGGAAAACATGCAGATGGAGTTATGGAGTCATGGAGATGCACAGCATGGAAACAAACCCTTCAGTCCAACTCATCCATGCCGACTTGATCTCCTAACCAAATCTGTTCCCATTTGCCTTTACCCGGCCTATATCCCGCTAAGCCCTTCCTATTCATATACCCATCCAGATGCCTTTTAAATGTTGTAATTGTACCAGCCCCCCTCCACATCCTCAAGCAGCTCATTCCATATGCATCCCCACTTTGTGTGAAAAAGTTGTCCCTTGGGTTCCTTGTCAATCTTTCCCCTCTCATCGCATGCCTGTGCCCTCTAGTTAATCAGGGGGTTTCATGAGAATATCATGAGAATGAGGGGATCAACAGCGAGGTGATATAACCAAGGCCAAGGTTTATTGAAACCATTAATCAGTTTCCATATTTGGACAGTAGTGATAACATTGCTATTATTTGTTAGAGAAAACATAATGTCTCTGAATGTGAACTGAATATGATGTGGTCTAGGTACAGTCCGGGTGGTGGCCATGTGGGTGATGTGAGCCAAGAGCTCTGATTCAATTCCCATTGCAGGACCTAATGGCTGAGGAAAGTGTGTTCAGAACCCAGTCAAACAGACTGATGATAAGCCTGCAAATCCTTCCAATGCAAGCTGATAGCAGGCAGGAAATGAGAGAGAGAGATTCCTGGTCAGCAATGTGATGGTAGAGGCATAAAATGTTTTTCCCATTGCATCCCTGACTCCAGACTGCAACATGTTCATGTGAATTAAGAGAAAGCAAGATGAAAAAAAAAGCCACGAGCCAATGACGATTCAATTCATGTGGCCTAATCCTAAACAGTTGGGTAGACTACAGTAGGTCACTAAGATTCATGGGAAGGCATTTCAGCTCTCAATCTGGCTCCCCTCCTCACTCATGATCTTGGGCTAGAAAATCAGTTGGGCAATCAAAAAGATCCCACTCCCTCACCAGCAAAGCACACAATGCAAGTGGGAGATGTATTGATAAAGGTGAAGCATTAGCATAAGTCCTGCAAATCCTCAGTGTCTCAGAGTTGGTCCAAGTGCATCAAAATGGGAATCTACTTTGGCCTCTACTCCTGACCCTGCTCAATAAATAAAACTGGCATCAAAAGTTTTTTTCATGAAATTGCTGATTGGCTCCCTGCATCTTTTCACACTTTCAAAGGTGTCCGGGACTGGTCCCAGCTGGGCATTGACATAACTCCACAAAGGCCAGAATCCTATCATCCAGTCACCCTTTATTTACATATGGAGTGTCCTTGACACTGATCCAGCTCCCTCAGAGCCAGCTCTCGGAGTGAACAGAAACTCTGACTCTCCTGTTTGTAACTGTCAGCCAGGGCTCCTTGATTGGGCCAGATTAATAGCCCCCAATCATGGAACTCATATTCTTTGACGTCTACCTGCTGACCTCATTACAATCATTACATCCCTCTCTTTCAGAGTCTAAGGACATTGGCCTTTCTTTGTAGCTCCTCCTGGGGTGTTTTAACATTGGGTCAGGTTCCTCTAACTCTGCCTCTGATATGGGTGGTGTGTAATGCACAGGAGCTTGCCTCATGTGCCCGCAGCATCTCAAAAGAAATTCATTCTTTTCTTCAGGTAGCGATGGCATCTCAACAATTGAATCCAACATACCCATCTAAGATTCCGAGGTATCTTCAATGCTTGACAGAGGTGGGGGACCTATTGGTTCCAGACCAGTAGAAAGGCTGTCAAGTATTTGTGCACATTTTGCTCCCACCCATTTGCAAGTTTGCAACTTTCGTATGGTCCATGTGCTTGTTCAGGACTGTTGCAACTATCTTAACAATTTACATCACTGGACCTGATCTCGCACTGACCATGCCTCTTACCCAGGCAGGGCTATTCCCGTGGTTCCCACACCAGACTTTATCCACTGAAGTAAACTAACTGTCTCACTTAATGGAGCCTTGTGACTGGCATTGCCATTCCTGATGCCATTGCACCCATCCCCCACCACCAAGTCTAAGAAGATCAGATTAGCCTGGTTTGGAGTCATGTCTCCATCAGACATTCTGCTGGAGCAATCCCTGTAGTTGCATGAGTGATACTGCTATGATCAAATAAGAAACAGGACAGTTAGGAATCTAGTGAAGCTGAAGGCTTTTTTTTTTGGTCTGCCTTCAAAGTTTGGACTGCTCTATCTGCCAGACCATTGGACGATGGATGGTATGGAACCGTCCCTTTTTGTTGAATACCAATGACTTTAGGAAATACTCAATTTCCCTGCTGGCAAACAATGGCTCATTATCAGTGACCAACACTTCTGGGAGTCCATGTATTGCAAGAGATGCATGCAGTTTTATTATTATTGTTCCCATGTTTCACGAATGAGCTCTGTGGATGTCCAACCACTCTGAGTGGGCATCCACAGTGACCAAGAACATTGAGCCCATGAAGGGATTTGCATAGTTGACATGTAATGGAGTCCAGGGTTTACCCAGCCTTTCCTACGAATGTGGGGGAGCTGGTTGGCACTCTGGGCATTGCCCAATCAAACAGCTATGGCTGCATCCAATCCTGGCCACTAGACATAACTTCTCACCAACATCCTCATTTTGGAAACCCCAGAGGACCCTGGTGGAGTTCCGCCAGTATCTGGTGGCGACCTTTGCTTTGGAAAATCAATCTTGCTCCCCATAATAATATGCTGTCCTCTCCTGTGACCGGTCTCTCTGGGTCCAAAAAGGTTTCGGTTCTAGTTATTAAGGCCCTTTGGTTTCCCTCATCACCACCAGCTGTTTCAATTTTGCCTGGACACGATCTTTCTGTGTCCAAAGTCTGAGATAGTCAGGTATGACTGGAAGTCTGTCCAGAAAATTTAAAATCATTACAGACTCTTCGAGTGGTGGTACCACTGGGAAGTGCTAACATGAGATGGCTCAATGCATTTCCGATTTGGCCTCCCAGATGGTGTTCAAACTTGTGATTATATGCAGTTAGTGTTAGAGCCTACTGCTCAATTCAACTTGAAGCTATGGACGGCACTGCCTTGCCGTCTTCCAGTAGCCCCAGCAGGGGTTTGTGGTCCATTATTATTATAAATGTGTTTCCATCAAGGTATTGTGGAACTTTTTGACTCCAAATTTGACCTTCCTTCTCTATCTGGACATACTTATGCTCTGCATTAACCAAAGTCCTGGATGTATATGCAGTTGGTTGTTCCTCTCCATCAGAGTCATCTCTGAACTAATAGTACCAGTATGCTGTATTGCAAGGGGAATCACATGTTAAAACCAGATCTTGCTTGGGATAATAGTGTACCAACACTTTAGATTATGGTAGCTGTTTCTTCACTTCCCTGTATTGAACTGTTGTGTTCCATCAGTCTTCACGGTAGAAGATACAAGTAATATCCCAGAATTGGTAATAAGTCAGGAAATGTAAGAGAAGAAGGAACTTAAGAAAATTACAGTCACCAGAGAAGTGGTACTGAGCAAACTGTTGTGACCGCAGGCTGGTAAATGCCCAGATACTGACAGATTTCATCCAAAGATTTTAAAGGAATTGGTTTGTGATAAAATTGATACATCATTCAAGGAAGGTTGCATGAGATTAGAAAATAGTGCATATAAGTCCTTTATTCAAAAAGTGAGAGAGAGAGAGAGAGAGAGAGACATCAGGAAACTGCACAGCTGAATATATTTCATTGGGAAAGTGATAGAAGCTATTATTAAAGAAGTTGAAGCAGCATGGCACTTCAGTAAGTTCAAGATTTTCAGACATGGTTTTGTGAATGGGAAATCATGTTTAACCAATCTAATGAGCTTCTTTGAGTATTAACACAATTTGTGGATGAAAGAGAATTGGTCGCTCTACTCTACTTAGAGTTTTACAAGGCATTTGATAAAGAGTAAAACTAAAGGCTATTGTGCAAAGTAAAAGGTCATCAGATCAATTTTGAGTTTTCAACTTTTCCAGTTTATATAAATGACTTGGATGGAAGGACCAATGGTATGGTTGGCAAATTTGCTGATGATTCAAAGATACATTGGAGGCAAAGCTTGAAAAGGGTAAATGGAGGCTGTAAAGGGATACAGATAAGAATGTAGACAAATGTCTGGAAAACTGAGAATAATTTGGGAAAATGTGAGTTTGCCCATTTTGGCAGAGAGAAAAGCAAAAGATGCATATCTTCGAAATGTTCAGATATTGTAGAGATCTGAGATGCAGAAGTATCTCAATTATAATACCTTAGAAAGCAGGTATATAGCAAGTAACTAGGAAAACTACTATTATGTTATTGTTTATTGTGTATATCAACTACAAATGCTCTGCAGAAATTCACCAAGTTTCACCATCCTGACTTGGAAGTAGATCACCATTTCGTCAGTGCTACTAAGATCCTGGAACTCCCCACCTCATGGCACTTTGGGTCTACCTATAGCAAACAACTGCAGCAATTCAAGAAAGCAGCTCATCACCAGCTTCTCAAGGGAAACTAAGGATGATTAGATTAGATTAGATTCTCTACAGTGTGGAAACAGGCTCTTCGGTCCAACAGGTCCACACCAACCCTCCGAAGAATAGCCCACCCAAACCCCTTTTCCCTCTGAGTAATGCACCTAATTGACAACTTAAGCATGGCCAAGTCACCTAACCTGCACATCTTTGGACTGTGGGAGGAAACCGAGGCACCCAAAGGAAACCCACGCAGACACGGGGAGAATGTGCAAACTCCACACAGTCAGTCACCCGAGGTTGGGGTCGAACCCAGGACCCTGGTGCTGTGAGGCAACAGTGCTAACCACTGAGCCACCATGCTGTCCTTTTTTCAAGGATTTACTTTCAAGGATGGACAATAAATACTCGCCCAGCCAGCAATACCCACATCTCATGTTTGAATAAAACATATGCCAATTCTAGAATCTTTCTTTACCTGCTCACAGAAACAAATATCAGGAATTTAAAAATTGCCACAGTCCCACTCTTTTATTAAAGAGAGGCAGTTAGTGAAGGTTTAACATGAGGGCCACCACACCTCATGAAAGCGGAGAGGTTGTAAGAGAATGTCTTTCATCGGAACCTGAGCTGAATGCAAGAATTGAACCTGCCCTGTTGTTGTTGCTTTGTATCAGCGATAAGATATCTAGCCAACTGAGGTAAGTGACCTCCATCAGGAGTTACACTGACGGTCCTCCTGTGAACTTGCAGTTGAGTGTATACCTAGGGTTTAAAATGGTGTTTGTGCAATTCAGTGGATAAACTCCAAAAAGCTAAAGAATCCCAGCAACAGAATGCTCTGTATGTAATTTCTCATCTTTCATGAATTATGTACAGAACTCTTCAGAATTGCTCCATATCATATTTGCATTTTACTTTTCTATCTTGTTCTTTTACAAGCTTTGGTTTCTTTCCCCTTTGGCATTGTGTTTCTTTTTCTCTTTGAAATACTTCAATGTTTTATTCATCTCAAAATTATGGAAATTTCAGCCTTTGTGATTATCCTAGCTGGTACAATCAGGCAATATATAATGATAATAAAATTACAGATTCAATATTTATCATATTTATTGCATTGTTGATTTACTTTCAACGATAATTCCTCTTTGTTATATTGTATGTTTGAGTCCAGGTGGGCCAATTTACTATAAGCAGCTGGTGCATTAATCATTCCTAGTCAGTAACATAGAGAAGATCTTATTCCGGTTTTTCACTGCTAGACTCCCTTAGTTTTCTTTGGCACCTATGCTCCTTCTGCTGCTTCACATCTGTGTGCTCCAGCTGAGCTTTCAGGGTTGTTTCATGCAGATTCAACTTTACTCTGTTTAGTATTTCCAGAAGCTGATTTTACTGAGTTGTTTTTTGTTTAATCTAGCTGTAACTGAGCATGATTTTTCTACATTACTGTTTGACATTGCTATCAAAGGGCAGAAGATTTGCAGAGAAAAAAGATCTTCTGGGATGAACATTTGGAATTTAGGAGAAAGCATTTCATTAATGTTTGTTCAACATTTATTTTCCACAACCAAGCTTTCTGGCATTCTTCACTGTAAAAGATTCCAAATCAATCTATTGATTGAGAATATTATGAAAGAAAAAAATCAGAAAAGGAGTTTGTGTTTAAATTACTTGAGCAAGTTGCACACAGACCATATGTTATTTTAGAAAAGTATTTAATGCCTGGATCACTTTGGCAGAACCTGAACAGTGCAGCCTAGAAATTGTCCTGTATCACTGTGGCTTGCTGTGCCCTTCACAATTGGAGATGACAAAGTAGGGGAGGGACTGTGCATGGTGGTGGAGATATGGAGTGTATGAAATGGTAATATTCTAAACACAGGAAATGGAGAATTGACAACAATCTGCTAAGGGAATGGAAGTGAAGGCAATGGCAGCATTAATGTTACCAGAATAATTATCTAGTCATTCAGGCTAATGGACATTGACTTGAATCCCACCATGGGATATGGAAATAGTTGACTTCAATAAAACACCTGGATTTTTAAATAAAAAAGTTTAATAGTGATCATTATTAATTTTCAGAAAACAAGCAACGCATTACAAATGTCCTTAGCTGGTTCGGCCCATGTGTGAGTCCCAAATCACAGCAATGTGATTGACTCTTAACTGTCCAATAAAATGGGTGAGAGAGCCAGCCAGGTCAATAGCAACTATGGATGGGCATCAAATGCCAGCCTCGCTAATGGCTTCTTCTTGCCTGAGGAAGGATGTTCTGTCAATAAATGGAGTTGAGCAAAGGTTTATTAGACTGTTTGCTGGCATGGTAGTCAGGCCTGTGAAGAGAAATTAGATTGGCTAGGGCTATATTCACTGGAGATTAGAAGAATGGGAGGAGGGGATAGGATTCTCATAGAAACCTATAGAATTCTAACATGACTAGAGCGGATACATGCAGGAAGAATGTTCCCAATGATTGAGGAGTCCAGAACACAGTTTAAAGATAGACCATTTAGGACTGAGATGAGGAGAAATTTCTTCACCCAGGCAGTGGCGAGCCTGTGGAACTCTCTGCCATAGAAAGTGGTTGAGGCCAAAACATTGAATGTTTTCAAGTAGGAATTCGATGGTTTCTTGGAACTAAAAAGATCATACTAAGTGGCAGATAATGCTCAAAAAATCACATGATTTACTCTTGTTCCTATTTTCTATGTTTTTTGAATCCAAATCCCATACAAAATGTTTTAAAAAATAATGAGAATGAGGATCAGGACATTGACGAGGAGGAACGTCCATGAGAGCACAACATAATATTGCACTGTTGCATGAAAGAAGCCAGACAGACCTAATTGAAATGTGCTGACTTCCTTTCATTAGAGTCATAGAGTCATAGAATCATAGAGATTAACAGCACTGAAACAGACTGTTCGGTCCAACTTGTCCATGCCGACCAGATATACTAAATTAATCTAGTCTCATTTGCCAGCACTTTGTCCATATCCCTCTAAGCAGAAGCAGGTACTGCAGATGCTGGAGATTAGAGTCAAAATTAGAGTGGTGCTGGAAAAGCACAGCAGTTCAGGTGGCATTCAAGGATCAGGAAAATCGACATTTCGGGTAAAGAGCTTTTGCCCGAAATTTCGATTTTCCTGGTCCTCAGATGCTGCCTGACCTGCTGTGCTTTTCCAGCACCACTCTAATCTTGACCCAAATGCGTCTAAACCTTTTCTACTCATATACCTATTCAGATGCCTTTTAGATGTTGTAATTGTACCAGTCTCCACCACTTCTTCCAGCAGCAAATGTGTTGCTGGTCAAAGCACACCAGGTTAGGCAGCATCTCAGGAATAGAGAATTCGACGTTTCGAGCATAAGCCCTTCATCAGGAATAAGAGAGAGAGAGCCAAGCAGGCTGAGATAAAAGGTAGGGAGGAGGGACTAGGGGGAGGGGCGATGGAGGTGGGATAGGTGGAAGGAGGTCAAGGTGAGGGTGATAGGCCGGAGTGGGGTGGGGGTGGAGAGGTCAGGAAGAGGATTGCAGGTTAGGAGGGCGGTGCTGAGTTGAGGGAACCGACTGAGACAAGGTGGGGGGAGGGGAAATGAGGAAGCTGGAGAAATCTGAATTCATACCTTGTGGTTGGAGGGTTCCCAGGCGGAAGATGAGGCGCTCCTCCTCCAGCCGTCGTGTAGTTGTGTTCTGCCGGTGGAGGAGTCCAAGGACCTGCATGTCCTCGGTGGAGTGGGAGGGGGAGTTAAAGTGTTGAGCCACGGGGTGATCGGGTTGGTTGGTTCGGGCGGCCCAGAGGTGTTCTCTGAAGCGTTCCGCAAGTAAGCGGCCTGTCTCACCAATATAGAGGAGGCCACATCGGGTGCAGCGGATGCAATAGATGGTGTGTGTGGAGGTACAGGTGAACTTGTGACGGATATGGAAGGATCCCTTGGGGCCTTGGAGGGAAGTGAGTGTGGAGGTGTGGGCGCAGCCAGCCATGTTCCATATACACACTATCCTTTGTGAGAAAAAGTTGGCCTTTAGGTGCGTTTTAAATCTTTCCCCTCTCACCCTAAATGTATTCCCTCTAGTTCTGGACACGCCCACCCCAGGGAAAAGACTTTGTCTGTTTATCCTATCCATGCCCTTCATGATTTTATAAACCTCTATAAGGTCACCCCTCAGCCTCCAACGCTCCAGGAAAAACAGCACCAGTCTATTCAGCCTCTCCCGATGACTCAAGCCCTCCAACCCTGGCAACATCTTTGTAAATATTTCTCAACCATTTCAAGTTTCACAACATTCTTCCTAAAGGATTGTTCCACTTTCTGTTGGTTATAAGACAAACAGTACCTGCTCAATGCAAAGGACATGTATACTTGGTTTTGTTGCAATCTTTGACATATTTTGTTGCCGACTTGTCTCATTATTTGTCTGATTGGCAACAGATTCAAAGGAAACCAGGTTTCTTTTTGCCTCTTTCATTATCAGTTGGCCTTCAATAGTTCAGAGTGTATGTAGATTGCTAAGTTGTCCTGAAATGCTTGAACAACCTGTGCGACAGCAATGTTGCAAGGCATAGTTCTACGTGTTGGGCGGCACGGTGGCACAGTGGTTAGCACTGTTACCTCACAGTGCCTGAGACCCAGGTTCAATTCCCGACTCAGGTGACTGACTGTGTGGAGTTTGCACGTTCTCCCCGTGTCTGCGTGGGTTTCCTCCGGGTGCTCCGGTTTCCTCCCACAGTCCAAAGATGTGCGGGTCAGGTGTATTGGCCATGCTAAATTGCCCGTAGTGTTAGGTAAGGGGTAAATGTAGGGGTATGGGTGGGTTGTGCTTCGGCGGGTCGGTGTGGACTTGTTGGGCCGAAGGGCCTGTTTCCACACTGTAAGTAATCTAATCTAATCTAAATGTTTTCTCCTTGGATGACCACTGCTTTGTGAGAGAGAATTGATATGTGAGCAGCTCATTGTATATCTCCTAGCCTATGACAGACGACTTCTCAAGAAAGTTAATACAAAAAATGATCCTAGACATCACCGCTGATTCCATAATGCCATTTACAAGACAAATGTTCATCTGAAACTATAGGTGCAGGCTAGCCCTTAGTACAATCTATAAACTTTGTGCTTAACCTTAGTGTCATCCACATTAAATTGTCATGTTTGGTTGAAGTCCTCAACATTATGATTTAAGGAGGCTATCTGCAGGTGAGGAGTTAATTGCTTATGAGACATAAGCAATGCTTGGCCTTTACAGATTTTTTCATCGTTGGGATGACTGAATAGACTGCTTATTTTTCTCAAAACTGCAAACTCTCCATGGAAACAGCCAGACCCTTGTTGGCTGGAGACAGCATGGTTCTGGCAATGTTGATGGACTTCTTCACCTTTCAATCCAGCCTAGTGACTGTCTTGGACAAACCTGCATCTGTGTTTTATTGTGTCTTTTGGCACATTTTCAAAAGGTAATGGATGGCCAAGACCGTGGAATCATCTTCTGCATGCGACATGAGAGCTGGTCTTGAGTTGTCCTTTGAATGTCTGAAATCTAGACCAAGTGAATGGATATTAAGTTATCAAGGTAGAGATCAGAGAAGATGCAAGAGTTGGTGAATGACTAAAGAAATGACTAAAGTAACAAAGAAATGAAACAATTTTCATGAGGAAGAATACCTGAATATTAATATTTTGGGAGACATTTAAGTCAAGGATTGTAAACATGCAGGACTTCATGCGAGAGACAAAAATAATGAGGTGCTGTTCTTCCAGCTTGCACTGAGCTTTGCTGGAATACTGTAACAACCCTCAGACAGAGATGTTGGCCAGGGAACAAGGTGGTGTGTTGAAGTGTCAGGCAACTGGAAGTTCAGGGTCAGTACCTTAACACCTCATTTTCCACTTGAAAATCCTGCAGTCTTCTGGACTCAATACTGAATTCAACAACTTTACGGCTTAAGTTCTCCATGTCCATACCCCAAACCGCGCACACACCAGGCCTTGTTATTACATAGCAAGTTTTGAGAAGATTTGTAGCTTAGGTTGAGGTTCGAGATATAGGTTTGCTCACTGAGTTGGAAGGTTCATTTCCAGACATTTCGTCCCCCAACTAGGTAACATCTTCAGTGGGTCTCCAGGCGAAGCACTGTTGATGATTCCTGCTTTCTATTTATATGTTTGGGTTTCTTTGGTTGATGATGTCATTTCCTGTGGTGATGTCATGTCCTGATCTTTTACTCAGGGGTGGTAGATGGGGTCTAACTCAATGTGCTTGTTGATAGAGTTCCAGGTGGAATGCCATGCTTCTCAGAATTCTCATGCATGTCTCTGTTTGGCTTGTTCTAGGATGGGTGTGTTGTCCCAGTCTAAGTGGTGTCCTTTCTTATCTGTATATAAGGATACTAGTGAGAGAGGGTCATGTCGTTTTGTGGCTAGTTGATGTTCATATATCCTGGTGGCTAGTTTTCTGCCTGTTTGTCCAATTGTAACACTACATTGGACCAACAGGCAAGAAACTAGCCATCAGGATACATGAACATTAACTAGCCACAAAACAACATGACCTTCTCTCATTGTCCGCTATGACACACAATCCACTTTCAGCCACTAACAGTCCCCTTTAATAGTTATTCACTCCCCAAGCCAGGTCGTTGCCCACTCTTTTGTCTGTCCATATGCTCCTCTCTCTCTTTGGACCTTATCTCCACCTATCATTTACTCCTTATCTCCTCCCCCTACTCTACCTTCTTCGTATAAACCACCACTTTCCTAGCTACCATCAGTTCTGAGGAAGGATCACTTGAGCCAGAACCTTAACTCTGATTTCTTTCCATAGATGCTGCCTGACCTGGGAGCTTTTCCAGCAATTTCTAATTTTGTCTCTGATTTACAGAATCCACAATTCTTTTTGGTTTTTGTTTAATGTAAAAAAGAGTAGTGTGGCCCAAAATTACTTCATGTCAGTGTTAAAATTAAAATACTAATTCATTTTCTTCCAAAAGCTGATTGTTTACTTTTCTTAAAAATAGAATTAACAGATCTTTGAACTTTAAATATCAGTCATGATGTATAATTATGCAACTTTTTCTAAATAAATTCAGCTCATTTGTTAAAATTTTATTTGGCAACTCACTTAAAATACTCAATGAAACCTGGATGTATGCTTTTGATGGTTCTGCTTCATTTAGTTCTGGAGATGCTCAAGAGCTGAGCTGCCAGAAGTACATCTGTCACTTTTTATTATTTTAGTAATCCATTTCAGAGGGCGAAAGTTAATGCTAAAACGATGCGTGAATCTAGGCTATATATCTGAACTAATCTGCATGTGGCTGATTTGATTGATCAAGGCATAAATGTAGCTTTTGACAGAGTGAGACACAGATAATACTATCATGTCTATGTCCTTACTGAAAAGGCTGGCAAAGCTCACACACTGCGACAATCATTGGTAAGTATTTTGGTCACAGGAGTCAAGTTGCAATGAGCATTTTCTGTGATTAGAGTGTTTTTTTAATTCCATGCAGAACCTGGTAGGAAAATCTGCACTTGTTTCTCAATGCAATTGGATATGAATCTAGAATAATGTTTTGCAAATGTTGGAAAAATGAAAAGAATATTCAATGTACTTTTTAAATGAACTTATTTAGCCTTCAACTAATTGCTTGGGAATGCAGAACTTAGGTATTTCTAAAAGGAAGAAAAAGGGCAACAATTTTATTTCCTGTGTATACAAGTTGAAAGGCTTTGACCTTTTCTTAAATAAGTTAATGGAATGTAATTCTTTTTAGATATTTTCTAATTGACCTGTTCAGAAATGTTATAACATACTTTGGAGCAAGAGAGACTTGAAACCAGGCCTCCTGAATCAAGCATGGGCCACTACCACTGCACCACAAGAGCTTTGCCTTCTTAAGAAAGGTTCATTTTGTTTTTGATATCTAGTGGAAACTTTAGTAATTTAACATACTTCCATTCCATGTTTACAAAACAAAGAATGCTTCCAAATGTTTTATTTCAAATCTCCTCACCATACCTCAAGCACAAAGAAAGAAAAACATATTTGCTTTGAATCACCTGGATTGAGAGTTTCCAAAGTGAACCAATTTACTGTCTAGCACAGCAAGCTTTCAGTTTTTGTATGTGGGAGATGTGCAATCAGAAACCTATTTCACCTCTCCCTCAATGATTATTCTTATTGACTAAATGGCAGTGAAAATCAAAAGAGATGGAAGAGATAATGCCAATTCACTCTCATCTATTCTATGTTACTGCCCAAATCAAAATACACCTAATTTTTGGGCTTGCCTAGCCAAATACACCAACATGGGCAGCTAACAGAAGTGATCTTTTGGCACTCCAGCAAAATATGGCAAATTACATCTTGTTTTAATTTGGCATTTTTTAAATTTAAATTATACCGCTGTTAAGTATCTCTGCATTTCACTTACCTGAATGAAAATGTTTTTTGTCCCTGTTCTTATTTTTAGGTCTTTCTGCAATTGTTTTACAAAGTGATTCTTACTGTTTTACAGAAACTCGTGGTCCACGTTTCCATTGGTAAATGAAACATTTATGAATAATAGTTCTGACAATGGTTCCATGATTTAAAATTGCCACACCACTTTAGAGTCATGTGTGTGCCCTCCTGGATGAGCTGCCTTCTTTTCTAGTAATCAATTTATCAATAGTAACACCTCAATTGAAGAGATTTTATATTACTTTGCAGATAGTTACCACTCGTCCTGTGTGGACGCCATCACCTTCAGCCTTCCTGGTAGTGACAGTGGGCTAGGGCTAGGTGGGAGTGGAATGTGAAGGACCCCAATATTGGTACTTGACTGTTGACTGGTTGCCCACTGAAGCCTGTGTGCTGCACCCAACAAAAATAAAACCAAAACACTTCACTTATCCGCCCTCCCCCGATAGAAGAGTTTCAAATGGAGGAATCTCCACATCCTCCTTGTCGAGTTGGCCACCTACTCTGGGGGTACAGGTGAGGCAACAGGAAGCTCTCTGTTTTGTCTCCAATTCGAAGGTCCAGCCTCCTTTTTCAATTGCTACCTCCAATTCTTGTCAGTTCTGGTAACCTGAACCTGGCAATATCCCCTGGGCAAGGGAGCAGGGCAAATTAGAGAGGAAGATTGTCCCACCTTTCTCCTAGTACCAGATATGCTGACCACAAAAAAAGGCTTTCTGATTGAAATGTCAAAATGTCTTCACCCACTTACCATAAGAAATGGGATCAGGGAGAGGCCATCTGGTCCATTGAGCCTGCTCCACCATTCAATAAAATCATGGCTGACCCTTTCTTAGACTCACCACCACTTATCTACCTGCTTCCTTTACTGTTCAGAAACCTATTTATCTTTGCCTTGAAAGCACTCAACGAGGAAGCCACACCTACTTCGTTACGCAGGGAATTCCCCAGATTCACACCCCTTTGGGTGAAGAAGTTACTCGTCAACTCAGTCCTAAATCTTTTCCCCCATATTTTGAGGCTATGACCCCAGTTCAATTTTCACCTGTCAGTGGAAACAACTTCCCTGCTTCTATTTTATCTATTCCTTTCCTAAGTTTATATGTTTCTATAAGATCTCCCTTTTCCTTCTAAATTCCAATGAGTGGATATTACACAATGTTATACTGTTGGAGATACACATTCGATGCCTGGACCTATCAGTCTCTGACATAGTTATTGTTTTCTCAAATATCCTGAATTTATTTGGGAAGTGATCAAAATTCCTTTGGCCGAGATATGTGTTCATTGTATTTCAGTTTGGCTAATATAGAAAGGCATCTTTAGGGCCATCACAAAAGTAAAATAGAAGAGGTCTATCTCATAGCAGCCATCTTTTCCATTTCACTTGTCTTTAAATAATCCAGGTAATATCGTATGATATCAAACTTCAAAACATATGATGATCTGCCACCAAGGAACACTTTCTAAGGCAAATGTTCACTGTCTATGCACCATCACACTGGGGACACAATTTTCAAATGTTGTATGATCACCAGCCATTTTTAAGAAATAGTCTTGACCTTGAATTGCATTGTATGTTCCCACAGTAGCTGATGTAAAGATTTGAGGTACATAAAATCTAGTAGATGCATTACCTATTATTTTGTAACCCAAAATGTTGTGGGAATGTTTGGGCGAGACGATGGATGACCTGTGTGTCCATAGGTCTACTATGGTCCATTAATGGCCAATTAGCAGCCGTTTAAGCACTGCATTCCAACCCCACCCAGCCAAATGGGAAACTCCACAGTGTTAGCAGCATGGGTGGTGTTGATCCAGGGTTGGGATCTTCTTTGTAGCTACTTTTGCCATTGGAGGCAAACCCTTCTCAGTCACTTCCCCCAAGTCATTATCACTTGCATCTGATTTTTTTAAAGAATGTCTTTATCTAATCACAAACATTGTATGTTATCTTAAAATACTCTGAGCAATGTGGGATATGACAAGATGTAGGATAGATTTGGGTAGCAAGTGCAGTGAAGGTCATCTCAAAATTGAGATTAACTTACAATATCTTTTATACAATTCAGAAATTTGTGGCAAGATTCTCGCTAGCAGTGGGGAGTTGTCAATCGACATTACAGCTTGTTAAATGGGTTGGTGGGTATAGGAGAGTGTGTATTTGAAACAAGATAAAAGACAATAATGTAGATAAACATTTTTTGTTCTGTTAAAAAGAAAACTCTGGAGTTTATTCCTGATAATAAATGGTGTGTAACATTATTATGACATTACCAACCATAATGGACAATTTTTCATAGTATTTCATTTCTTATGTCATTTCACATTTTAGACATTGCTGCTAAATATTCTTAGTATTGATTTATTCTCAATCATTCTTTTCATATTTAGCCAGACTATGCCATGCTCATGTCCCTACAGAATATTTCACAGCAGGAGCTGTACTTAGTTCAGCTCAGCTCATTGTGTGATAGAAGATTAACTCTTTCAAAAAGTGTTTGCTTTAATGTTAGCCTGGGAAGCTGAAAGCAGCTCAAAACACACTAACTGTAAAAGAATTAAAGACGTAGGAGGCAGTCAAATAGGTTCATGCAAGTTTCTTCATGGCTGTCAGAATTGCAGTGGGTATTTTGAAGATTATGATGGGAATCTTCTGAACCAGCAGATATTTTGGGTATGGCAGTCTCATTCCTTCTGTACAATTCAAAACATTTAAAATATATTTTTTAATGTCACTCATTCTTATAACTTCAGATCCTACCCTGCTGCCAGGATCTTACAAGAGAAAATAGATATCACTGTTCTCATTATCTTATAATTTTGGATTTAATTGGTGATGTCTTGGATAGACTCAGCACCATCAATCCTTCTTGCTGTCATTAGTCAGGCTATTGATACTAAATGAGGAAGGATGCCCAGATGATGTCTTGGGCAGAATATAGGTTCATTTGATGAACCAGTTAAAGTTTATTAGGTGTTGTTTATTAGCTAGGTAGATAACATCTAAAAGACATGATTACCTCTTGTGAAGCATTAGGTTCAACTTGAGTGCAAGTACACATTGTGCTTTAGCTATATGATGCAAGCTTTAAACACTAACACAACCTCACATTGAAGACATGTAGAGCTGTTATCTAACACTGGTTACCATCTCCTAGGAACAGTCCTTTATGCTGACAGGCAGTGGTGTCCAGTTAACCCTTTCAGCTCCAAACTAGCTTATACAAAATTCATCCTTTAGTATTTGTTTTTGTTTTGTCTGCATTATCAACATAACGTAACGTTGAAAGTGATGAATAACAATGTTTTGGAGATACAGTTGTTGGGAGTGGAATGGACAAAGTTAAAAATCACTCAACACTAGGTTATAATTCAACAGGTTTATTTGGAAGCACTAGCTTTCAGAATGCTACTCCTTCATCAGGTGGTTGTCCAATAACAATGTAATCAATTACTTATGATAAGGTTACTTCCATTTTGGTCACAACAGTCTGTAAGTTAACTTATTATGTCAAAGTTTAGTTTAAAATGAAATAAAAACAGAAAGTTCTGGACAACATCATCACGTGGCAGCAGCTGTACAGAGAGAAAAAAAGTCAACCTTCTTGAGTCTTCAGGACTCAAAGGGACTGTAAAATTAGGGTTTGCATGCTGTTGACAAATTGGGAAGAGGAGCAAGTGGAACAATTGGTGAGGGTACTTAAAGCAAAAAGCAAAGGGAGTGCTGATGGTAGATGACAAAGGTTACAGATGCAAAATGCTGCAAAATGGAAGGTGTGTACACTCCAAAATAGATTGGTTTGTTGACAGCATAGCAGAGCAAATAAGATACTCCAGGGGGACAGTAGAGAGGCAGTGTGATCAAAATGGAAGACAATGTTCATATTCTAAATCTCGGTGATGACTCCTGTAGGCTGTAAAGTGCCTGAGCAGGAAATGAGTTGCCGTTGCTCCAGACTGTGTTAAGCCCCACTGGAAAATTGCAGCAGAGCTAAGACAGAAATGTCAGCTTGAGAGCAAGATGTTACATTGAAATGGCAAGCAACTGGAAGGTCAGCATCATTCCGACAGGTAGAGTGGCGGTTTCCATAAAACAGTCAGCTAGTCTCCATTTGGTCTCACCAATATAGAGGAGACCACACTGTGAGCATCAAATACAGTGGACTAGATTGAAAGAAATACAAGTTAATTACTGCTTCACTTGGAAGATATATCTGGGTATTGGACAGAGAGGAGGGAGCACGTAAAAGGACAAGTGTTGCACCTTCTGCAATTCCTCCTTTGCCATTATTAACAATATAAAATTCATCATTTTCCAGTTTCATTCAATTCTGAAGAAGGGTCATATTGGAATTGATGTATTGACTTTATTTTTCTCTCCACAGGTGATGCTAATTCTGCAGAGTTTCTCCAACATTTTCTGTTTTTATTTTAGATCCACAATGTTTTGTTTTTTATTTAAGCTTGGTAGGATCATTTTCCTTCAATAGTCTTTCAGATCCAAGATTATTTACTTGCACACCACTTTACTGGCTTCTGAGATGGCTGATAAGTCCATTTTGTGATCTGCAGGCACAGGGGGTGAAATGTGTTTGAAAGGTTTAGGAGGTGAATTGATCCTCCCCCTGATACTTCAACTTTACCTCTGCTGCTCTCACATATATATCTTGATGTTTTTGGTGCCAGGTGAGTAAATTATCTGTATCTTGATTGGTTACCAGGCATGGAATCCCATTACTAGACAGCGATATTTGTCCTGATCAGGGATGCTTTGTGGATATCTCTAAAAGGCGATTGTTCTCCTTGGAGGTTCCTGCCGTGACCAAATTCCTAGTACAGTAGTTGCTCCAGGAAGTTGTTGTCAGGAATACAGAAAGACATGTTCTGTCCAGCTGAGGAGGTTTTACAATGATTAATGTCTTGAGACCGACCAAGGCTCTTTTTCACAAGGGGTAGTTAATAATATCTTGAGTATGTATCTGTCCTTCTTTCAAAGATATAGTGTGTTGTCTTGCCTATAGCAGTCATGTAACACTTTGCTTTGGGACTCAAGTTGATTTTAGCAAGTATGTATTTAGAGATCAAAATTTGTTGGCAACTATTGTGATAAATCATCTTTTCTATCCGCGTAAATCTGTTCGCTTTCTGAACAAGGTAGGTCTTGAGAAAAACCTCATTGGAGAATAATAACATTCGGCGAGCATGGTGTTTTAATAGTTGCTACATTTTATTATGCCCAAAAACAAGAGTGTGGCATGTTGCAAGATTTCCAATTGGTTAATCAAAACAATTCAAGGGTAATTGATCAATCTGTTTTGAAAGTTGATCAAAAGAGGTTAAAGGTTGATTACTTCCGGCTGGTTTTCAGTCAGGTACTTAGCGGTAAGTGGAAGTGTCCCAAGGCTTTAGAGAGATTGTTGTTAGCAGTAGGCAGGCAGTCAGAGCTCAGGAGAAATCCTGACAAACTGAGAAGGTGGCACAAGGTCACTGACTCCGTGTTCGAGAGAGACAGTAAGCCAAAAAAGATATCCTCATTCAGCCTAAGTTCTGTGGTTGGCTCTGAGCGACTGGGACCTCATTAACATCTTGGAGCCACAGAGGTGAAGGAAGTTTTCAAACAGTATTTGACTTGGATGTTTGAGTATGTTATTACTTATGAGTGTATACATTTCATATATCAATATATGGGAAATTGTTTTAGTATTCTAACACTGTATTATAAAGTTTATTTTGTCTGATTAAATGTATAGAATATTGTGGCTTAATTCTCTTAGTAAGTACATGGGACCTCAATCTTTGTCAATTTTAAACAAAACAATTACTCGTCCCTTGTCAGACCATATCAAATAATTGGAAATCACGTCAAGGATCATAAGATAATTTGGGAGCTAGCCTGGGACATAACACCTTGAATTACTATCTGCTCAAAATAGCAGGTCAATAAGGATTGTCAGTTAGGCAATTCTTCAGGAAATGGATTAGAGGTTCTGGAAAAGCACAGCAGTTCAGGCAGCATCCCAGGAGCAGTAAAATTGACAAAAGCCCTTCATCAGGAATACAGGCAGAGTGCCTGAAGGGTGGAGAGATAAAAGAGAGGAGGGTGGGGGTGGGGAGAAAGTAGCGTAGAGTACAATAGGTGAGTGGGGGAGGGGATGAAGGTGATAGGTCAGGGAGGAGGGTGGAGTGGATAGGTGGAAAAGAAGATAGGCAGGTAGGGCAAGTCATGGGGACAGTGCTGAGCTGGAAGTTTGGAACTGGGGTGAGGTGGGGGAAGGGGAAATGAGGAAACTGTTAAAGTCCACATTGATGCCCTGGGGTTGAAGTGTTCCGAGGCAGAAAATGAGGTGTTCTTCCTCCAGGCATCTGGTGGCAAGGGAGCGGAATGTAGGAGGCCCAGGTCCTGTATGTCCTCGGCAGAGTGGGAGGGGAAGTTGAAATGTTGGGCCACCTGCGGTGGCAGGGCAAGGTGCCAAGACAGGAGGGTGGTTTGTAGGGGGATGTGGACCTGACCAGGTAGTCACGGAGGAAACGGTCTTTGCAGAAGGTGGAAAGGGGTGGGGAGGGAAATATATCCTTGATAATGGGATCTGTTTGGAGGTGGCGCAAATGTCAGCAAATGTTTTGGTTTATGCGAAGGTTGGTAGGGTGGAAGGTGAGCACCAGGGGGGTTCTGTCCTTGTTATGGTTGGAGTGGTGGGGTTTGAGGGCGGAGGTGCAGGATGTGGACGAGATGCATTGGAGGGCATCTTTAACCACGTGGGAAGGGAAATTGCGGTTTCTAAAGAAGGAGGCCATCTGGTGTGTTCTGTGGTGGAACTGACCATCCTGGGGGCAGATACGGCAGAGGCAGAGGAGCTAGGAATACGGGATGGCATTTTTGCAGGAGGTAGGGTGGGAAGAGGTATAATCCAGGTAGCTGTGGGAGTCGGTGGGTTTGTAAAAAATGTCAGGGTCAAGTCAATCGTCATTAATGGAGGTGGACAAGTCCAAGAAGGAGAGGGAGTGTCAGAGATGGTCCAGGTAAATTTAAGGTCAGGGTGGAATGTGTTGGTGAAGTTGATGAATTGCTCAACCTCCTCGCGGGAGCACGAGGTGGCGCCAATGCAGTCATCAATGTAGCGGAGGAAGAGGTGGGGAGTGGTGCCAGTGTAATTATGGAAGATTCTCTGTTCTACATAACCAACAAAGAAACAGGTGTGGCTGGGGCCCATACGGGTGCCCATGGCTACCCCTTTGGTCTGGAGGAAGTGGGAGGACTCGAAGGAGAAATTGTTAAGGGTGAGAACCAGTTTGGCCAAACCCTCCCTTGGTGGAAGGGTACTGTTGGGGATGTTGGGAGAGGAAAAAACAGAGGGCTTTGAGGCCCTGATCATGGCGGATGGAGATGTAGAGGGACCATGGTGAAGATGAGGCGTAGGGAGCCAGGGAAAAGCAAGTCTTGAAGGAGGTGGAGGGCGTGGGTGGTGTCTCAAACATATGTGGGGAGTCCTGGACTGGGGGGATAGGACAGTGTCGAGGTAGGTAGAAATGAGTTCAGTGGGACAAGCGCATGCTGAGACAATGGGTCGGCCAGGGTGGTCAGGCTTGTGGATCTTGGGAAGGAGGTAGAACCGGGCAGTGTGGGGTTCCCAGACTATGAGGTTGGATGCTGTGGGTGGGAGACCTCCTGAGTTGCTGAGGTTCTGTATGGTCTGGGAGATGATGGTTTGGTGATCGGGGTGGGGTCATGATCAAGGGGGAAGTAGGAAGAGGTGTCCTCGAGTTGGCGTTTGGCTTCAGCGGTGTAGAGGTCAGTGCGCCAGATTAACTCTGTGCCCCCTTTATCTGCTGGCTTGATGATGAGGTCAGGATTGGAGCAGTGGGATTGGAGGGCTCCGCCTTGTGAAGGTGAGAGGTTGGAATGGGGGAGTTGGGGTAGACAAGTTGAGGCGGTTAATGTCCCGGCGGCAGCTGGAAATGAAAAGGTCGAAGGCAAGTAATAGGCCAGGGCGGGGTGTCCAGGTGGATGCAGTGTGTTGGAGGTGAGCGAAGGGGTCCTCATAAGGTGAGCGGGAATCCTGATTGTGAAAGTAAGCTCGGAGGCAGAGGCGGTGGAAGTAGTGTTCGACGTCACGGCGTGTATTAAATTCATTGATGTGGGGGCGGAGGGGGATGAAGGTGAGTCCTTTGCTGAGGTCCGTCCTAATGTATTGTATCCTTGTGGAGGAAACTGCACAGACTGAGAATGAGTAACCATTTCAAACACCTTTTTTCTTGACTTTAAATTAATAACATTGGATAGATATGAACTCAAATGCTAATGTTGGTATGAGACAATTACATACCTCCAAGAAATGTGGGGATTTAGGTGGTGGGGTGATTTAGATTGTTAGATTTAACTTTGTGCTCACAATGAGCAGACAGTGGCTTCACTACCCAGTGCTTAGAGCTAGTGAGGGAAGGAGTAGGAGGATAGGGCAGATGAATGCGTGGCTGAAGAGCTGGTGTATGGGGGAAGGATTCACATTTTTGGATCATTGGCATCTCTTCTGGAGGAGACGTGACCTGTACAAGAAGGATGGATTGCATCTGAATTCAAAGGGGACTAATATACTGAAAGAGAAATTTGCTAGAGCTGCTCGGGAAGATTTATATGAGTAAGAAGGGGGACTGGGACCCAGGGAAATACTGAGGAAAGAGATAAACCTGAGACTGGTACAGTTGAGAAAAGAAGGGAATCAAACAGTCAGAGTAGCCAGAAACAAAGCTGAGAACAAGGACTGATAAATTAAACTGCATTTATTTCAATGCACATGGCCTAAGAGGGAAGGCAGCTGAACTCAGGGCATGGTTAGAAACATGGGACTGGGATATCATAGCAATTACAGAAACGTGGCTGAGGGATGGATAGGACTGACAGCTTAATGTTCCAGAATACAAATGCTACAGGAAGGATAGAAAGGGAAGGAAGAGAGGAGGGGGAATGATGTTTTTAATAAGGGATAGCATTACAGCTGTACTTAGGGAGAATATTCCAGGAAGTACATCCAGGGAAGTTATTTGGGTGGTCCTGAGAAATAAGAAAGAGATTATCACCTTATTGGGATTGTATTATAGACCCCCTAATAGTCAGCGAGAAATTGAGAAACAAATTTGCAAAGGGATTTTAGTTACCTGTAAGAATAATTGGGTGGTTATGGTCGGGGATTTTAACTTTCCAAGCATCGACTGAGTTAAGGGTTTATAGAGAGGAATTTGTTAAGAGTGTTCAAGAAAATTTTCTGAGTCAGTATGTGGATGTGCCTACGAGGGAAGGTGCAAAATTGGACTACTCTTGGGAAATAAGGCAGGGCAAGTGACTGAGGTGTCAGTGGGGGAGCACTTTGGAGACAGCGACCATAATTCTATTAGTTTTAAAATAATGATGGAAAAGGATAGACTGGATCTAAAAGTAGAAGTTCTAAGTTGGAAGAAGGCTAATTTTGACGGTATTAGGCAGGCGTTTTCAAAAGCTGATTGGGGGCAGATGTTCACAGGTAAGGGGATGGCTGGAAAATGGGAAGCCTTCAGAAATGAGACAATGAGAGTCCAGAGACAGTATACTCCCGTTAGGGTGAAAGGAAAAGTTGGTAGGTGTAGCGAATGCTGGATAACTAGAGAAATTGAGGGTTTGATTTATAAAAAAAAAAGGAAGCATTTGTCAGGTATAGACAGGAGAGATTGAGTGAATCCTAAGAAGTGTATAAAAGCAGCAGGAGTATACTTAAGAGGGAAATCAGGAGGGCAAAAAGGAGACATGAGATAGCTATGACAAATAGGGTTAAGGACAATCCAAAGGGTTTTGACAAATACATTAAGGACAAAAGGGTAACTGGGGAGCGAATAGAGGCCCTCAAAGATCAGCAAGACATCCTTTGTGTAAAGCCACAGGCTATGGGGGGAGATAATAAACAAATATTTTGCATCAGTATTTATTATGGAAAAGGACATGGAAGATATGGAATATGGGGAAATAGATGGTGACATCTTGAAAAATGTCCATATTACAGGAGAAGAAGTGCTGGATGTCTTGAAACGCATAAAAGTAGATAAATCACCAGGACCTGATCAGGTGTCCCCTATAATTCTGTGGAAAGTTAGGAAAGTGGTTGCTAGGCCCCTTGCTGAGATATTTGTATTATCGATCGTCACAGATGAGATGCCAGAAGACTGGAGGTTGGCTAACATTTTACCATTATTTAAGAATGGTGGTAAGGACAAGCCTGGAAGCTGTAGACCTGTGAGCCTAACATCAGTGGTGGGCAAGTTGTTGAAGGCAGCCCTGAGAGACAGGATTTACCCCATATTTGGAAAGGCAAGGACTTATTGGGGATAGTCAACAATGTTTTGTGCGTGGGAAATCATGTTTCACAAACTTGATTGAGTTTTTTGAAAAAGTAACAAAGAGGATTGATGAGGGCAGAGTGATGGAGGTGATATATATGCACTTCGGTAAGGCATTCAACAAGGTTCCCCATGGGAGACTGGTTCGCAAGCTTAGATCTCATGGAATACAGGGAGAACTAGCCATTTGGATACTGAATTGTCTCAAAGGTACAAAGCAGAGGGTGGTGATGGAGGGTTGTTTTCAGACTGGATGACTGTAACCAGTCGAGAAATACAAGGACCAGTGTTGGGTCCACTACTTTTCATCATTTATATAAATGACTTGGATGCAAGCATAAGAGGTATAGTTAGTAAGTTTGCTGATGACACCAAAATTGGAGGTATAGTGGCCAGCGAAGAAGCTTACCTCAGATTACAACGGGATCTTGACCAGATGGCCCAATGGGCTGAGCAGTGGCAGATGGAATTTAATTTAGATAAATGTGAGGCGCTGCATTTTGGGAAAGCAAATCTTAGCAGGACTTATAAATTTAATGGTAAGGTCCTCAGAAGTGTTGCTGAACAAACAGACCTTGGACAACAGGTTCATAGTTCCTTGAAAGTAGAGTCACAGATAGATAGGATAGTGAAGAAGGTGTTTGGTATGCTTTCTTTTATTGATCAGAGCATTGAGTATAGCAGTTGGGAGGTCATGTTGTAGCTGTACAGGATATTGGTTAGGCCATTTTTGGAATATTGTGTGCAATTCTGGTCGCCTTCCTATTGGAAAGATGTTGTGAAACTTGGAAGGGTTCAGAAAAGATTTACAAGGTTGTTGCCAGGATTGGAGGGTTTGAGCTCTTGGCAGAGGCTGAACAGGCTGGGGCTGTTTTCCCTGGAGTCTCGAAGGCTGAGGGTTGACCTCATAGATGTTTATAAAATCATGAGGGACATGGATAGGGTAAATAAACAAAGTCTTTTCTCTTGGTTGGGGTGTCCAGAATGAGAGGTCATCGGTTTAGGTTGAAAGGGGAAAGATGTAAGGGGCAGAGGGTGGTGCATGTATGGAATGAGCTGTCGGACGAAGTGGTGGAGGCTGGTACAATTGCAACATTTAAAAGGCATCTGGATGGGTATATGAATAGGAAGAATTTAGAGGGATATGGGCTAAGTGCTGGCAAATGGGACTAGATTAGTTGGGATATCCGGTCGGCATGGACGAGTTGAACCGAAGAGTCTGTTAATGTTCTGTACATCTCTATGACTCTATGACTCTCTCACTGAAAGACACTTCACTTGAATAAATCTGATAATAACCTCTTGGGCTATTCCTTGGAATCAAGGATGGATTTATTCCACTCTTCTGGGTGCTAAGGTGACTAAATAGATCAATATGAGCTCTACACACCTGGCTACAGATGGAATATGTAGTGTGTGCTGAAATGGATGGGTGGGATGCTCCCATTTTACATGTTTCATCTGTTCTTGGTGCTTGGCCTCCAACTAGCCTATTGGACATGTTGGAAAATTCTGAATCCATAGAATCCCTCCAGTTTGGAAATGGGCCATTCGACGCAACAAGCCCACAGTGGATGATAGAAGAGCATTCCACCTAGACTGACCTCACTACCTTTTCCCTGTAATGCTGCATATCCAATGGTTAATCACCTAGCCTACACATCCCTGGGCACTATTGTCATTTTAGCATGACCAATCCACCTAACCTGCACATCTTTAGGCTGTGAGAGGAAACGGGGCACCCAGAGGGAACCCACATAGGCAGTCGCCTGAAGCTGGAATTGAATCTGAGTCTCAGGTACTATGAGGCAGCAGTGCTAACCACTGAAGGTTAGCTCCTTCAAGGATGCTTCTTCTTCTTCAAGTTGTCAATCTTGTGTTAGAGATTCCCATTGGGCGGTGAGAATTTTGCATTTGTTCAAGGGAGTTTTAAGACATTCTTGACGCATTTTCATCTGCAATCCTAGTATCTGCTGGCCATGATGAAGCTCAGAGTAGACAGCTAGTTTTTGGAGTCTTGTGTCTAGTATGATTCTAATGTGGCCTGCCTAATTCAGCTCATTGACCATAACCAATGCTCAGTCATGGAGATTGTTGCTTGGGAGAGGGCATGGATATTTGAGCAGTAATCCTGCCATTGGATTTGTAGGTTTTTGTGGAGGCATCCCTGGTGGTACTTCCTTCAGGATTTCAGATGTATAGGAAAGATGTTGTTAAACTTGAAAGGGTTCAGAAAAGATGTACAAGAATGTTGTCAGGGTTGGAGGATTTCAGTTGTAGGGAGAGGAAGAATAGACTGGGGTTGTTTTCCCTGGAGCGTCAGAGGCTCAGGAGTGACCCTATAGATGTTTATAAAATCATGAGGAGCATGAATAGAGTTAATAGCCATGGCCTTTTTTCCAGGGTAGGGAGTCCAAAACTAGAGGGCAAAGGTTTAAGTTGAGAGGGAAAAAAATGGAAGGATTTAAAAAGACCTGGGTTCAACTTTTTCACATAGACAGTAGTGCCAAAACAAGCTGCCAAAGGAAGTGGAGGAGGCTGGCATAATTACAACATTTAAAACATATCTGGATGGGTAAATGAATAGAAAGGGTTTAGTGGGATATGAGCCAATGCTGGCAAATGGGACTCGATGAATTTAGGATATCTGGTTGGTACAGATGTGCTGGACTGAATGGTCTGTTTCTGTACTGTATATCTCTATGACTCAATCACTCTATGTCTGTTGTACATTATTAGTATCCATGATGCATAGAGGACAGATAGTGACTATGATGCCCTTTAGACTATGAATTTGGTGTAAACTGTGTACTCCAACAGTTAATCTCCTCAAAGTTCCTTAATAGACTGATCAGCTATAAAAGTATCATTCACGTAAATGCAAGATTTGCTGGAATATGCTATAATGAACTAATCCTCATGATATTAGTTTTTTCTGAGCTATTTCAGGTGGCTATTCAGCCGATGTGTAGGCAAGATGACACATTGTGCCACATCTAATAATCCCATTATGAGACATAAATATAATGGTTAAAAATTTCTACGAGGCATGTACGACAATAGCAGCTCTTAAAAGGAGCTTTGATTGCATTGATAGATCAGGAAAGACTCTGCAAAATGCTCAAGCATGTGTATTCTGCTTAGCTATTAGTCTAAGTATGTCTGGTCCACAAAGACCTGCAGTTGGAGATTCCTGGGGAGAGGGCCAAGTTGCTTTGGATGCAGAAGGACTTCAAGGAGGACGTCATCCAAGTAGTCATTAACAATTGTTACAGGAAAGGCTGAAAGAAACATCAAATTCAACTTTTTAATTAGGTCTCCATTGGTTTAACATGATTTACTTCTGTCAGCATGACTGTTATGCCCTAATCTGCAACAGTTACATACATTTTAATGTCTTCAAGCTGGCTTAAATCCAAAACTCCAGCATCCTATGTAAAAAATGAGGTCTGCAGATGCTGGAGATGCTGCAAATGTGTTGCTGGTCAAAGCACAGCAGGCCAGGCAGCATCTCAGGAATAGAGAATTCGACGTTTCGAGCATGAGCCCTTCATCAGGATGAAGGGCTCATGCTCGAAACATCGAATTCTCTATTCCTGAGATGCTGCCTGGCCTGCTGTGCTTTGACCAGCAACACATTTCCAGCATCCTATCTCAACCTAGGTTCTATATTGTCATGTCAGTCAAAATATGTATGGATACTTATTTTGTCTTTGACTGATTTGGAGATGCAGGTGTTGGACTGGGGTGTACAATGTTAAAAATCACACAACATCAGGTTATAGTCCAACAGATTTATTTGGAAGCACTAGCTTTTGGAATGCTGTTCCACCTGATGACGGAGCAGATCTCTGAAAGCTATTGTATCCAAATAAACCTGTTGGAATATAACCTGGTGTTGTGTGATTTTCAACTTAATCTATGTAATGTACACAAATAGGTGAGTACAAAATGGGTGCTTCTGCTTTCACACAACAAAGGCACAGTCAACCTATCCCTTCCTGAAATTATACTTTGCCTGGGTGTTGAAGCATGTCTTCCTTGACCATATTTAGTGATTATTAACAATGAGAGATGTTAAACTGTTCCTGTAATACATAAAGCTATTGATACTGAGACTGGCTTTCCTCTCTTGGCAGTTTGATTTTATAAGGGAGTAGTTGGTGGCTGAATCTGGAGTTTGGATTAAGTAGCAGGGTTTTGTTCTGCACTGCTACTCTGGGGCTGCCTTGTGGTGAAGGCCTGATAAATGTAGTCTCATGTAATATTTTTTTCTCTCTGAGACCTGAATCCCTGTGTCCACTGATTAGCCAATTGACTGCTTAATTTTAGCAAATAGATGTTAAATGAAATGAGAAAATACTGCTTCTATCCAGGTCCACAATCTCTGAATTCTGATACAAACACTGCCACCCAATCTGTGCTCTGCTGTTATCAGGGCAACAGTTCATGGGAGCAAAATCACCACTGCACTTGGAGGCTGTTACAAATTGTACAGAGCTTGGTACATTAATATCTAAAATGAGGATAAAGATTTTCTGATGATGCCATGAATAAAAGAGATGGCTGAACATTTAGAAAGGAAAATTTTAACTTGGGGTGTATGGAGTAATGGTTTCATAGCAGGAGCTTAAGGGATCATGTTGTAACAATGATGGCATGACCACAAGTGCTCTGGAAAGAAATTACATGAAGGAATCACACAGAGTTTGGGTAAATCAATGATTGAGTACAGTAAAGAAAAGGTATGCACTGGAAATCAAGCCTGATTATTTCCCAATGCATCATAAATGTATAAATGATAAATTTAATCATTAAAATTATTAATTTGCCAGAGTTTGATCACTGTCTGAGGTTAGGTGAATTGGCCATGCTAAATTGCCCACAGTGTTAGGTGCATTAGTCAAGGGTAAATATGGGGATTGGGTTACTCTTTGGAGGGTCGGTGTGGACTTGTTGGGCTGAGGGGACTGTTTTCATACTGTAGAGAATCTAATCGAATCTAATCTAAAAGAAACTCACACAGGGTTTCATTAACAAACAAGATAATAGAGTTGAATAATTATAAATAAACTTATACTTTTATAATTGGCAAAATAAATTATTAATTATAAACGTGCAAACTTGAACTTTACCTCCTTTGAATGCCAACAGATCTATATACACATTCATTTGCAAATTGGATGAACAAAGCACTCAAGGCAGGCAGTTGTGTCGAAATATTGTGGGTGCATAACATACGCAAAAAGAAACAATTTTGTGGATGAAGAGATCAAAACATAAAAGTGGAGTGAGGTAACTATCATGGTTCTTTAGATTTTTGGCTATGATAGCGTATTATTGAAGACCACAGAAATCCTCAATTCGATAGCCATTCAGTTGAACATATGTTTTACTTGAGATAGAAGGGTTTTTTTCCCAGAGTGTTTGCGTGCTTTTTCTTCTCCATTCACAGAGTATGAGAGAGAAAGTGACTGTTTTGGTTTGTTGGCCTTCTGGAGGTCTGACCCTCTCTCAGTCTGTGACAAACTGCAACTTTACTATCCAAAAGCATTTTTCTTTCAACCCAAAGGCACCTGGTGACAGTTCATCTCACAAAAAATATCAAATCAGACTTCACCAAAACCTTACATGACCTTGGATAACTGACATATGAACACCACACATTGCAGCTTTTGAATTTAAAAAGAGAGCTAGCTCACTCTCTACAATACAGTAGTGTCCAAACTTCAATCTTCCAGACTTTGTTTTCAAAAAAGAGATGTCTAGTCCTTACGTGCCTCACTTTGAAGGAGATGAAGGATCATTTATGAATCAATTTCATCAAAAGTTGAACATGACACGTATACAATAAAGCATAAGAAAATTATATTTGTTCTCCCTCAATCACTCTTCGTGCAGGATTTACACAAGTTCTTGTTATCTTTTCAGCAAAGATTATCAAACTACTCAAGTGCCATTATATTCTTGATAATGCATCTACAATTACTTAGTCTTTTCCAATTAAATTAACAATATTTAGATCAGAAAATGGAATTAACATGCTCTATCAAAATAATTTAAATAATTATTTATTTCATGCTTTAACCTTCTCTACAAAGGCCAATTGATTATGATCAGTGTATATTAGTATATCTCTGTGGTCATGGTGGACAGAATCTTAAAATTGTTTAAAGCCAGGAACAATCCCTGATCCTCTATTTCCACTGTAGTGTATTTCTTCTGTTACTGGTTCAATTTCTTAGAAAAGTGCCCACTGGCTTCTCTATTCCCAATTCATCACTTTGCATTATGATGGCAGTCACCCAATTTCACTAGCATCAACTGTCATTTTAAAAGATTCAGTAAACTGTGGGACAAGCAGCATCAGCTCATTTATTCGGATTGTCTTCATTGTCTCAACAGCAGTTTGACACAATTTTGATGAACGTACCGTTGCCTGATATCACATTAAATCTGTGTTGGAGTGCAGGCATTGAAGTTGGGCATACATATCCAATAAAATCCCCAAATCCCCAAATATTTCATGATTTCATCCTTAGCTTCACTTATGGAGAATTCTATCAGAATCTGCGCATATGCTATTCTTGGCAACTCTTGCCTTTGCCCCACAATGCTTTCGTGGTAAGTTACCCTCAATTTTGCAAAGACAGTCTTAGCATGATTTATTACTAAGCCAGCTCGCTGTAAATGCCTAAATATGTCTTCTAATTGTTTTAAGTGTTTCTCTCAGATGTTGTCATATAGTAAACTATTCGAATAAACCAGATATTGAGGTATACTAGCTATTATTTATTTTTTAAGTCTCTGGAATGTAGTCAGGGTATTTATAAACCTGACTGGCATGACTCAACACTGATAGATTTGGTGTAACAAAAGCTTTGCTCTCGATATTAATGGTACATCTTTAATAAGTCAATCATAGTTAAAAAATGAGATTCTGTCAATCCCATCAAACAATCACCTTACTGAGAAATTGGGTATGATTCAGACTTTGTTACTGCATTTTCATTTCTGTAATCTATGCAGAATCTAGTCGATAACATCCTGCTAAGGGAATAGCACCACCAGTGAATTCTAAATGCTTTTCAGAAACCCAGTTAAGTGATTTTCTAGCATGTTTTAATTCTCCAATTCCACTTTACCATGTTTTCCAGGATTAAATTATGAGTGTTGTTTTATTGTTGTTGATTCCCTGAATCCTCATCATGCCTCATCATTTCAAATCTGACAACATCTGTCCAAAGCTCCCTTTATTTGTGTATAATATGTGGTAATCTTTATCTGTTTTGTACCCAAGTTAATTATTATATCCTGAAAAAACTTGGTTTAGACTGACTGTATTTCTACTTGCAGTTCATAATGATTAAAAATCTATGTTAATTTTCCACTACTATCTTAGCCATAATTGTCCTCAAAGGAATAGCTTTTGGAAATCAGATTCATATATCCATAATTAAGAATATGACTGATGTCATATTTATTTTCAGTTTATTTTCAGTTTGTTTCCTACATTAGGGTGGCATGGAGGCTCAGCGATTAATACAGCTGATTCACAGCACCAGGTGCCCAGGTTTGATTTTAGCCTCGGGCAACTGTCTGTGTGGAGTTTGCACATTGCCCATGTCTGTGTGGGTTTCCTCCGAGTGCTATGGTTTGCTCCTGCAGTCCAAAGATGTGCATGTTAGGTGGATTGATCAAGATAAATTGACCGTGGAATCCAAGGATGTGAAGATTAATGGATTAGCCACGGGAAAGGCAGGATTGTAGGGATGGGTGGATCTTGATGTGATGCTCTTTGCAGGTTGGTCTGGACCAGATGGGTCAAATAGCCTGCTTCCACGCTGTAGGGATTCCATGATATTCATTCTGCTAGCACTCGACTGAATGGTTATTAACAAAAAAAAACTGCAGTGCACTTTGAAGGTGCAACTTTTATACATGTTGAGGTTTTCCCATTACCTGAAATTACATATTACAGAACTGCACTCCTTCCTAATGAGGTCTTGGACAAGTAAAATACATGTTTATCAATGCTTGGTTTTTCTGTAATCCTACATGTTTTGACATATGAATTTTATGTGTCACTTTCAATACCTCTTTATCATATCTAGGCGGCACCACGATCTAATAAGCAACTATCCGTTCCTCAGGAGCTGAGTCCAAGGACATAGCTTGAGAATAGAGACCATGGCCTGGGAGTGACTAGGGCTCCCAAGATAGCAGAAAATATAATTTTGCTGACAGAATTTGCACAAATGTAATTTATTTTTCCAAAGGAATTTTGTACTATGACAGCTCAGTCAAGATTTTCTATTCTGGTTAATTCTTACTCACTTTTTTGTATGCCCATTGGCATTATTATTTTGTATTAACAATAATGGCTGCATTAAAAGTGGCAGGTGTATTTAAATGAAGCAGTGATGATGTGCTGCCATGTCACCTATAGTTTTATTCACTGCCACTCAGCTCATATCCATGTAAAGCTGAAATTGTTTTATAAAGCCAAAGGTGGACTCAACCGGTTTCATTACCTTGCATTAAGTGGAGGAATGAGGCTAAGAAGTGAGATATGGGATTCTGGATTACAGTGGTGCTGGAAAAGCACAACAGTTCAGGCAGCATCTGCAGAGCAGGAAAATCGACGTTTCGGGCAAAAGCCCTTCATCAGGAATAAAGGCAGGGTGCCTATAGGGTGGAGAGATAAATGAGAAGAAGGTGGAGGTAGGGAGCAAGTAGCATAGAGTACAATAGGTGAGTGGGGGTGGGGATGAAGGTGATAGGTCAGGCAAGAGGATGGGGGTAGATGTCACAGAGTACAATGGGTGAATGGGGGTGGGGATGAAGGTGATAGGTCAGAGTGGAGGGTGGAATGGATAGGTGGAAAGGATAAAGGCAGGTAGGACAAGTCATGGGGACAGTTCTGAGCTGGAAGGCTGGAACTGGGGTGATGTGGGGGAAGGGGAAATGAGGAAACTGGTCAACCCCACAGCATCAATGTGGACTTCACCAGTTTCCTCATTTCCCCTTCCCCCACCTTACCCCAATTCCAGCCTTCCAGCTCAGCACCATCCCCATGACTTGTCCTACCTGCCTTTCTTCCTTTCCACCTATCCACTCCACCCTCCTCTCTGACCTATCACCTTCATCCCCAACCCCATTCACCCATTGTACTTTTTGCTACTTTCTCCCCATCCCCACCCTCCTCTCATTTATCTCTCCACCCTGCAGGCACTCTGCCTTTATTCCCAATGAAGGGCTTTTGCCCGAAACGTCGATTTTCCTGCTCCTCGGATGCTGCCTGAACTGCTATGCTTTTCCAGCATCTGCAGTCATTTTTTTCACCTAACTGAGATATGGGGCCTGGGCATTTGAGCCCTGCAGGCTCCTTCTTTCGTATAACAATCAATGTATGATAAATGTTAAATTTTCATTCTAATGTATTAAATATTTGCTGTTATCCATTATCATTATTGCTGATCTTCCACTCCAACTCCAGGCAAGAGAGAGAAGTCCAGGTAGCAAGGAGAATGGAGAAAAGGAGGGATGAATGAGTGTATGGGAGGATGAGTGTGCAGGTATGTGGCAAAGGAGGACTTGAGTGAATGAGAATGACAATGGAGGGAAGGCAGTAGTGAGTGAGAGGCTGAATGGGAGAGCACAGCATCTGTGAATGAGTGGGGGCTGAATGTGATGGGGTATACCTGAGTGGAGCAGGGAGGTGTTTTATGAAGATGGGTGGTATGTAAGGTGTGAACAGAGGAGCGGATGACCATGTGAGTCTGTGGGTGAGGGGCTTCACTGAGTCTTTTCCCTGAATTCGAAAAATTTAGCTGAAATATAGCTGAGCCTAAAAGAGTTTTAGGGGTGGCACAGTGGTTAGCACTGCTGCCTCAGATCCAGGTTCGATTCCAACACTGGGCGGCTATCTGTGTGGAATTTGCACATTCTCCCCATGTCTGCGTGTGTTTTCTCTGGGCGCTCTGGTTTTGTCCCACAGTCCAAAGATGTGCAGGTCAGGTGAATTGGCCTTGCTAAATTGCCCATAGTGTTAGGTGCATTTATCAGAGGGAAATGGGTTGGGCTGAAGGGCCTGTTTCCACACTGTAAGGAATCTAATTTGATCTTTCCAATGCACTTTAAAACATTAGTCTTCATATTTGTGTGATGTATTGTTTTATGTTGATCTATAATATGCAAACTTTAAAAATACATACTAAACTTTCCTATGCTAATCTCTGGCTGTTTCTTTTCTCTGGTGTCTGGAATCATGTCAATTTTTAGGGTATTATAAATATATATATTTGCTAAAGGGATGGTGGCATTGCTGGCAGGGCTAGACTTTGTTTTGAATCCCTTAAGAAAATGATGGTGATTTAAACATTTTAAGTAGTTTGCAAAGTCTCCACTTTACATAATTCAGCAAAGGTCATGGTCTGTGATAGTACAGACTTCACCCTCTATCACATGTACAAACTGCACTGAATGCTGAAATGTTGGGGTCACTTTGGTGATTTCATACAGATACTGCTGTCCACAGTCTTGATGGTAAGAGAAGGTAAAACTAATGTTTTACTCACTTGAAGTCAAATAAATCTACACATTTGAAATTGCTTTGAAATATTTGAATTTATTTAATTTTCCTAATGGAATATCTGGATGTATATTGCACATAACAAAAATATATTCTATCAACAGGGCAGAAGATGTGCCATTCAAAACAATAATCATCAAATTTGAGGAGTGCCCATTTCAATTTTAAGCCATGAGAAATATCCTGTAAGATTATTCTTTCTGTAGAGATGTCATCAAAAAAATGCTCAGGAATCTTGAACTATGCAAGTGACACGAGTAGTTTCTGTTCAGCTCAAGAAAGCTTCCGTCAAGCTAAAAGAGGGGAAAACTAGTCAAAACAGTGGTGGTAATAGCTGTTTATTGACTTGTTTTTTTTTAAAGGGACAAAATTAAAATATTGTCTTGTTAATAACGTAAGGACAATCTCAAATATTCAAATATGTCAAATGCTTTCATTGCCAACAGGAAGACCACATTGCAACTGCAAGCTGCTGAAAAGCAAAGTTGGAAAGACCTCACTCCAGTTGCCACAGAAAATGGTGACATCACAAGAATAGACTCTACAATCTAAAAGTAAATTCAGTGTCTGTATGAAAAGAGTATAGGGCTTTAAAGAACTAAATCCACTAGCAATCACTCAAATTAAAAAAAATTGTACAAAAGTGTTGGTTAATCAACTTACGTTGACATTTTCATCTGTATGGCTGTAGATTGTTCTATTATGATCAGAGGTATGTATAACAGTGTCTTGAAGATATGCTGTATCAAATATTATTCTGTAATTTCATCTGCTGCTTTCATACATTGGACTTTTTTAAAAGGCAGATTTTAACGAAATTGATTGAAACTTAGGATAGCTGAAAAGAAAAGGCATCTGCAACATCACATTCAGCCCTGTGGAAACACCATCGGCAGAGGTTCCAAAAAAAAACAAGATATACCTGGTCAAGATGCGGACATCTCATTAAAACCAAATAATTTGGGAGTTAATACCTGTGATATAAAAAAAAATTAATCCTCTCCATAAAGGAACAATGGCTAAAGTGAAGCCCCAGGCAAGGACTAAAACAACTTCAGAATATCCACAAATATTTTTTGGACTGCTGTTGCCCAAGCTGGAGACACGTTATGTGACCCACCCTTTATGCATGTGAATGCTAGATTTGAAATTGTAAACTCATTAATACAAGACAACAGGATTGACTGCCTTGGCCTCTTTATCTCTCTATGAAACCTCTCCCAAATCTTTTAACACTGTTTGTGGTTTGCAATCTCGCCTAAATGTCAGGCCGATAGATTTTAATTTATTTTTAACCTGAGTGGGTTTTGGCAAGAAAATGAACTCCCATTTGTTTCCAAAAAAATCCTACCTGACTGCTTTGTTCACACAGATCTTCATAATGCACAATTTAAATTGATAATATATTATTTAAAAATATATATACTCTATTATTTTCCTTTTCATCAAGGGCTTCTGGGGCACAGTATCTGTGCCCAGCTGAACAGAATTTGAAGAAGGCTTCATTTTCTGACACAGCCTGTTCACTACTACAACCTGTCCTCCCTCTTGTAATGGGTAAGTAACCAAATGGAAACCTAACTAACCATTAAACTCTCCCACTGAAAAGCAAGTATCTGAGCCATTGCATGGCCTGTATCATTCCTGTTACAGTGCACTCTCCATACTATTCAGCTCTTCTGCGGAACTATTGACCATGGTCTCCAGCATCTCCTACTGCACGTATGAAGGCCCAAACTGAGCAAGTACATATGTAGAGCATTGGAAAGATAAAATCCTATAAATAATCCTTATGAAGTTAGCCATATTTTGCTTGTTGACAGAGTGTCATATGGCAATATGGATTTTCGGACAGTTAATCACATTGGAGAAAGTGAGGACTGCAGAGGCTGGAGAGTCAGAGTCAAAAAGTCTGGTGTTGGAAAAGCACAGCAGGTCAGGCAGCATCTGAGGAGCAGGAGATTTGACGTTTCGAGCATAAGGATTTCATCAGAAATATTAGGGGGGGTGGGAGAGGGGCATGGAAGGAGGCTGAGGGATACATAGGAGGGTTAATCACATAACAGGTAACAAAAATCTCTGTATCTCTCCACCTCCAACTGTTAGGCTGAAATTCCATTCACTTTGAGTTCCTCTTCCTCTGCACTTATTAATCAGGAAATGGAGGGAGAGTCTTCCTCCAGTTCTCTCCTTCTCACTGGCGTTTTGTTTTCCTTTCTGCTGTAAAATGTGTAAGTGCAGATCTGCATGTGTTTTCATGGAATGTGTTCATCTGGTCAATGAAAAGCATTTATTCAGGGTGATCATGGGGAGGACTTATGACATTGAAAATGAATGTGAGTGAATGGTGGATGGATGTGAAAAAGTTCATAGACAGAGAAGGATGGGTGGGGTTACAAACTAAGTTGGTGTGTGCCATAAAAGTCTAATCATGTTGATAAAGGGTATAATAAGTAATGATAAGGAGTGGAATGCTAAGGAAAAGGTTATACAAGAATACCTGCAACATCCCCTGCATCATTTGTTTCTTACATCACTGCCCTAGCTTATCTATCGGCATCAAGAGAAAGGTAATGTGAAGGAGGGCATGGCATCAAGTAATTCATGAAGATCAACTAAGCTAGAAATCTTCGGGTAAAAAATGAGGTCTGCAGATGCTGGAGATCACAGCTGCAAATGTGTTGCTGGTCAAAGCACAGCAGGCCAGGCAGCATCTCAGGAATACAGAATTCGACGTTTCGAGCATAAGCCCTTCATCAGGAAGGGCTTATGCTCGAAACGTCGAATTCTCTATTCCTGAGATGCTGCCTGGCCTGCTGTGCTTTGACCAGCAACACATTTGCAGCTAAGCTAGAAATCTACAGAGTGACTGAGGATGTGCCACTACTCCAATAGAGTTAAAGAAGATATTGTAGGACTTAATAATTTGTTATTCATCTAACCTGAAACATATTCAAAGAAACTCTGAGGAATCCCTTCTTTGAGGAGGTGGCATGTTTGCTCTTGATGTTAAATGGAAAAACATGTTCAAAGTAGGAGGGTGAGATCTGATACCACATGGGAAAGAAGTAGAGTAGATCTTCAGTGCTAAATCATAAATCTAAGGCTGCAATTACGAGGATGAAATCTTTTGCTCATATCAAGAAGACAAGACTGATTTGACACAAGACGCCAGCAGCAACAGCAGAGTATGACATTCATAAATTCATTGTAGTAAATGTCTTATTGGTCAAGATCTGGAAAAGTGCATACAGTGGCACATGCACAATATCCAAACTCAAGTATTGATCATGTTCAAGGTTATTCTGCAACAAAGTGGGGGGAGTTACATAAAATTAAATAGTTGGATGGATTTCACAGACTACCAGGACAGGTGGGATGACTGCAAAATGCAATGGTCATCATGGTGCCTATGCATATGCTCCATTGTAATTATGTCAATGACAAGGCAGTTGTTTTATGGTTTACCTGTATGTGGATCAATTCATGTCTTTAAATGTCGAATAATCCCACTACCATTCCACTGCCACTAAAACTTAATGAGCAGCAAGATAAGCCTACAGAGTTCCAATGTGAGAACATTCATTTTTCATATAGTGGTGGTCAAGGGGGTTTGTGCCTCCTTAACAAGTCCTTTGCACCCATCAGAAGGCCTTCAAAGTCAACCATCACTCCTTCCTTGCTTTTCTGGCCTTTCTACCCCAGCCAGTCATGTACCTCACCACTTATTATGGGTCTTCACAGTCTGACCACAAAAAGATACTCTGAGTTGCCTTTTGGCATGGTCCCAAAGAGGCTCCTTGCTGCAGATCCCACTGTAGTACCAGTAGTGGGCATCTTGCATGATATCACTGCATATGCTGGGGGGCTGCCAACCCTGATTAGTTGGCTGGCTCTTTGAGGTGGTATGTTCTGTTGTTGAGGGATTGATGTCTTGACTTAAAGCAAATATCACCCTGCTCATGCCTCCATCCCCACTCCCCCTACCTTCATGCCCACTCCAGTTACAGGCTCCACCCCCACTCCCAGCTCCACACCTACCCCAGGTCCTAGCTCCAAGCCCTGCCGAGTTTTCACCATCCACCACAGACCTTCCCCTCACTGAGGACGAACGATCAGTCCTTAGGAAAGGCCTTATCTTTATCCCCCTCTGTCCACACATCAATGAATTTAATACGCATCATGACGTCGAACACTTCTTCCACCGCCTCCGTCTCCGAGCTTACTTTTATAATCAGGACTTCCGCCCTCAAACTGTGTACTCCCCTCCCCCACTCCAAACTCTCTCCCTCACACTGCTCCAATCCAAACCTCACTATCAAACCAGCAGATAAAGGGGGTGCAGTGGTAGTTTGGTGCACTGATCTCTACACCACTGAAGGCAGGTGCTAACTCGAAGACACCTCCTCCTACCACCCCCACCACCATGACCCCACCACCCCCATCACCAAACCATCATCTCCCAGACCATACAGAACCTCATCACCTTAGGAGATCTCCCACTCACAACTTCCAACCTCGTAGGCCAGGAACCCCGCACCGCCTGATTCTACCACCTTCCCAAGATCCACAAGCCTGACCACCCTGGCTGACCCATTCTCTCAGCCTGCTCTTGCCCCACCGAACTCATCTCCACCTACCTCAATACTGTCCTCTCCTCCCTAGTCCAAGAACTCCCCACATACATTCGAGACACCACCCACGCTCTTCACCTCCTCCAAGACTTCTGTTTCCCCGGCCCCCAATGCCTCATCTTCACCATAGACATCCAATCCCTCTACACCTCCATTCACCATGACCAGAGCCTCCAAGCCGTCCATTTCTTCCTCTCCCGATGTTCCCAACAGTACCCTTCCAGTGACACTCTCATTCGTTTGGCTGAGCTGGTCCTCACCCTTAACAATTTCTCCTTTGAATCCTCCCACTTCCTCCAGACCAAAGGGTTAGCCATGGGCACCCGTATGGGTCCCAGTTATGCCTGTCTCTTTGTTGGCTACGTAGAACAGTCCATCTTCCGTAGTTACACCAGCACCACTCCCCACCTCTTCCTCCGCAACATTGATGACTGCATCATTGCCATCTAGTGCTCTCGCGGGGAGGTTGAGCAGTTCCCCAACACATTCCACCCCAACCTTAAATTCACCTGGACCATCTCTGACACCTCCCTCCCCTTCCTGGGCCTCTCCATCTCCATTAATGACGACCAACTTGACACTGAGATTTTTTACAAATCCACCAATTCACACAGCTGCTTGGATCACACCTCTTCCCATCCTACCTCCTGCAAAAATGCCATCCCGTATTCCCAATTCCTCCACCTCCACCTCCACCGTATCTGCTCCCAGGAGGACCAGTTCCACCACAGAACACACCAGATGGCCTCTTTCTTTAGAGACTGCAATTTCCCTTCCCACATGATCGAAGATGCCCTCGAATGCATCTCATCCACATCCCACACCTCTGCCCTCAAACCTCACCCCTCCAACCATAACAAGAACAGAACCCCCCCCCCACCCCCGATCCTCACTTTCCACCCTACAAATCTTCACATTAACCATATCATCCGCCAACATTTCCGCCACCTCCAAACGGATCCCACCATCAGGGATATATTTCCATCCCCACCCCTTTCCGCTTTCCACAAAGACCGTTCCCTCCGTGACTATCTGGTCAGGTCCATGTCCACACCCCCCCACCAACCCACCCTCCCATCCTGGCACCCTCCCCTGCCACCGCAGGAATTGCAAAACCTACACCCACACCTCCTCCCTCACCTCCATCCAAGGCTCTAAAGGAGCCTTTCACATCCATCAAAGTTTCACCTGCACATCCACCAATATCATTTATTGTATCCGTTGTTTCCGATGTGGTCTCCTCTACACTGGGGAGACTGGATGCCTCCTTGCAGAGTTCTTCAGGGAACATCTCCAGGACACCCGCACCAATCAACCCCACCGCCCCATGGCCCAACATTTCAACTCCCCCTCCCACTCTGCCGAGGACATGGAGGTCCTGGGCCTCTTCCACCATCGCTCTCTCACCACCTGACGCCTGGAGGAAGAGCGCCTCATCTTCTGCCTCGGAACACTTCAACCCCAGGGCATCAATATGGACTTCACTAGTTTCCTCATTTCCCCTCCCCCCACCTTACCTCAGTTCCAACCTTCCAGCTCAGTACTGTCCTCATGACCTGTCCTACCTGCCAATCTCCCTTCCCACCTATCTGCTTCACCCTCCCCCTGACCTATCCCCTCCATCCCCACCCCTATTCACCTATTGTACACTTTGCTCCCTTTCCCCAGTCCCCATTCACCCCCGCCCGCAAACCCCATTTATCTCTCCACCCTGGAGGCGTCCTGCCTCTATTCCTGATGAAGGGGTTTTGCCCGAAACGTTGATTTTCCTGCTCCTTAGATGCTGCCTGACCTGCTGTGTTGTTCCAGCACGACTCTAATTTAAACACTTAAATCAAATATCAGCCATTTGGCCAGCTGGCTGCAGGGCCAAGCCAGCTAACTGAAGGCAGTCTTGTTTTGTAAGATTTTAGGGCCCTGGAGAAAACCTGTGATGATATCTGACCTCAGGAATTTTTCTGTAGGGTGGGACTATTATTTCCAACCTAAATTTCAGCTCATGTTTTGGTAAAGGGCTAAAATTTGAATTCTAATTCTAGGTTACCATTTTCCAAAGTTAACAATGCACACCACCATTGTAATTCTTTTAATCAGAAAATATGAGCCATAAACATTGCAGTTACAATAAAACAAAGCCTCTTAAAATCACAGATGGAAAGAACAAAACAAGGCATTGATTTGATGGAGTCCATGTGGCTGTACTTGCAATCATGCATGAGAGGCACAGTTTTAATAAAGGTATATGTGCTCTCTAAGGAGTGAGTTATTTATACTTTATCATTGTTATTTATTACATTTCACTGCCCTTCAGCAGTTATTTTTCATTCGAATTAATGCTGGAGTTCAGTTCTTAGGATAAAATCCTTTGATTGAGCACTCCATTAGCAATGATAATAGCCATAAATGTGAAATTTTACTCACGTAAGTCATATGCAAATAGTATTTCACACATAAATATGCAATGTTAGGTATACTGATGGTAGGTACAGTTTAAATCATTCATAAACACAAAGCTCCATCTTATGAAATCCTGCTATTCCCACAGCAAGGTGGGCATGTTTCAGGAGCTCATTACTTACCTAGAGTAAGAATGAAATTCAGCATGAGTCTCATGGCTGAGTTTCTGAAGTCAGCTTAGTGAAATCACACAGGGAATTTGCAATGCTAATTATTTCATTCATGCTTCAAGAGCTTGAAACAAGACCTGACAGATTTATTGGCCTTCCTCAATAAAATCATCAGTTTCTCAGTTGGAAAAATGTGGTCTAGAAATCCACTAACAAACTGCACCTGTTTCATTGATACAGAAGACGGTTTTGGCTTTGGAATATAGCTAAAACGTCAATGAAGTAGTAGGTCAGAAACACTTACAAAACTCTCACTAGCCCAGCATAAAATAAAAAAGGCCTAGTAATCAGATTACCTTGCATATATTTATAGGCATAAAACAAGCGTTTAAGAATGCAAAGTGGCAGGTGACATATCACAATGGGACCATACATCATGTGCCACATTGGTTAGGATGCATGTCTGTGACAGTCATTCAACAAAATCACGACCTATACCTGCTTCAGATCCTTTTGTAGAATCTAATTGTGAGTGTTGTTAGTGTGCACCAAGCAAGCATTAGGGAGGTTCGAACACTTAATTGTCGAACTGCTGACTTATATAAACCAGATGAAACCAACTGAAAGCTAAGTTTCAACTTCTTAATTTACTTTAATGGGAAATGGGGAATTAGGAGTAAGAATGCGTCTCCTGGCCTCCTATAAATGAGTCTATTCCTGCTAATCATCCTTCACACACACACTGCTCCCAACTGCTTACATTAGCAAAAGGAGCAGGAGGAGACCATATGGCTTGTATGACCATTCAAGATAATTATTGCTGATCTTGAGTTTCAACTCCACTGCCAGCTTCTTAGATCACTTGATTCCCTGAGACACCAAAAATCTGCATCTCCCAGTCTTCAATGTATTTAGCACTGGACACTGCTTTGTATTTTCGGGCAGAGAATTCCAAAGAACATAACCCTTTGAGTAAAGAAATTTCATTTCATCTCAGTCTTAAATGATCAACTCTTTATTTTGAAGCAATGTCCCTGCATTTTAGATTCCCTGACCAGCAGAAACAATGTCTTAACATGTATCCTCTCAAGCCTCTTTAGAATCTTGTATGCTTTAATTAGGTCACCTATCATTGTGGTCTCATCAACACTCTGTCTAACTGGAATAAGAATTTCTTACTTCTGCACTCCCATCCCCATGAAATAATATTAATATATCATCTGTTTTCCTAATTGCTTGCTATATCTTCACACACTTGTTGTGTGGACCTTTCAGAAGAACATCCAAGTCTCTTTGACCATCAAAGTATTAGAACTGATGTTGGCAAAAATGGTTTAGCTTATCCTTCAGCAATCTGAAGTATTGAACAGATATGAATTCAAATAATTATCAACATGTGAAGATGGGGATCTTCATACTGCAGTGCATTATGACACAATGCTCTCATGTCATACTGACTATGAATCAGTCTAATACTTAGAAAATATAACATTGAGGAAGATCAACACTACCCAAGATAAATCAGCCTTCTTGTTTCAACCCCATCTGCTACCATTCACTCCCTCCACAATTAGAGCACAATAGTAGCAGTGTGTACCATCTACAAGGTATACTGTTACAACTTTTTTTGACAGTAACTTCCAAACTTGTGTCCTCTATCAATAAGGAGCACAGATGCATTGAAGCACTACCACCTCTAAATTCCCCTCCAAGTCACACATGTCTTAATTTGGAAATCTATCACCAGACCTTTATTATCACTGGGTCAAAATCTTGAAATTCCCTCCTAATAGCAGCATACTTTCGCCATATGGACTGCAGCAATTCAAAAATGTAGCTCACCAACACTTTCTCCCAGGTTATTAGGCATGGATTAAAAAGGCAGGCTGAATTAGCCTCAATGATATCTGTGCACAATTAAAAAAGGAAAGGAGATGTAAAAGCATTACTCATGTGGATTTTATGGGGCTTATAGGTGTGAGAAATGTGGCTTGCATGGTGCCTTAATTCAGCAAAATGTGAAATTTAGATTTATCACCTGTAAGAAGAGATACAGAGAATTGCATGTCTGCCACATGCCAAGTAATGCATCTGCCTGTAGTAGTTTCTAACTTATAATACATTTACATGCACCGTGAAACAGTTTTCAATAAGGTCCAGACAATGTCAATGTCAAACACGGTTCTCAAGTTTTTTTGTTCATTTTCACTCAAAGATGATGTACATCTGTCAGTTTTGCACAGCTCTGTGTAATGTCAGCGTGTATTCTTGGTGAACTTTATGGCACAGAAGGAGCCAAGCAGGAAACTGGATTTGTGAATAGAGACCTGGACCAGCAATGGTCAGTGGTGTGTGTTAATGACGTGCAATAGCGCGGACTGATGCTGGGAGCATGGAGGATTAGAAGATGGACATGGGCTAAGTTTGAGGGCATAAAGGAGTAAAAGTTGGAAGGGCCTGGTGGCCCAAAAGGAGGTAGCAGTACTTTTTATCGGTACTTTCATGAGTCTATCTCAGTGTTAGCTGCTAGGGGTCTTACAGGGCTCTGGGTTAACTTCCCCCACAACATTTCAAATACCATTGCTGAGAGTTTTCTCAGAAAATGTGCTTTAGGGGAAATGTCCAATGAAGTGACCACCAGCTGAAACTGCAAGTTCTTTTCAAGTACCATAAAATGGTGAGCATAACATTCAACACTAACATCAGATTTCAATAATGTGTGATTGCAAAATAACTAATATTGTTTCATAGTCAATAATGGAAATGTTCCAACCTTCCCTATAACTATTAATGTGTGGTGACTATGAAGCAAAGTACACATGGATTTCCATATGTAGACTTAGCCTAAATAAATAATGATAATGTATACATGAGAGGTTGTGCTCTCAACTCTAATATCAATGGCATTCTCGTTGGGCAACAGAGTTGTGGCTATGATGCAGAATCTGTCTTTCCTTTAACTCATGAGATGTTTGTGTCACCATCATTTATTGCTCATTCCTAATTACCCATGGAGCAGTTATGGGTCAACCACATTGCTGTGGGTCTGGACATACATGTAGGCCAGACCAGGTGAGGATGACAGATTTATTTCCCAAAAAGACATTAATGAACCAGATGGGTTTTTTTTTACAACAATACAAAATCGATTACACTGTAACCATTAGGCTTGTTCAAAATTTCGGATTATTTTGTATTGAATTCAAATTTCTCCATGTGAGCTGATCGGATCTGTATCTGTGTCCGCAGAATATTAAGCTGGGGTTCTCGATCAGTCACCCAATTAAACTAACACTATACCACCATTACGTGCAGCTAGAGCATTGTCAGCTGATGGCAGGTTCCAGTAACAAAAAGCTAAATTCAAAATCAAATGTGTTTTGAATGCAAGTCACTGACACTTAGATTTTTAATTATAAATACGTGGCAGAAAGCAGAAAGAGGGAAGGCGGGGGTGACACAATGTTAGTTATGGTATTGGGAATAGCATGATGCTGCAAAAATCCCAGCCATAATGTGGATCATGACTACTGCAAATATTTCCCCATTACAACTGCGACTCCAGCCAGAACTTTGGGATGGTCAATTGTGCTCTGGCCTAAATCTGCCAAGTTACATCAGGATGTCTGTTTATCACTCACAGCTCAATAGTTCTAATAAAATAAGTTTGAATCTCAAAATGGCTTTGGATTCTTCGCTTCATTAGTCATCTGCCTGAAGGTTACAATCTATCCCAATCAAATGCATTGAAGTAGTTAAGTAATAGAAAATTAGACATTAATGCATTTAGTACAAACAGCTGGTAATTTAATTAGAGCAGGAGTATAATGTCATTTAATTTTCTGGCATATAAATTGAAGTTGAAAGATTTTTTGGTTTTGAACAGATTTTATAATTCTGGATTTCAAATCGTTACAAGTGATTTTACTATTAAGGTTCCAGCTGTTGTCAATCTGCTATATATTTACCAGATGCAAAAATAACAGCATGGATTTTCCAACCGCCAGATAATTCATTGAAACCATGGAGAATGGAGTTGCATACTGAGATTTTGTGGAATCCCCGATGAAACTGACCTGTGGAAATTGCCTGAGAATTTGACAATTCTTCTAGGCAATTTCCCTACATCTACAACCTTCTGAAAGAACACAATTAAAGTGAAGATTTCAGAGGGTTCTGCTTCAGTTACCTGAATAGCTATCGAGGGAAGGTTAGATTATTAAAAACCTAATCAACTCCTGGTTAACGTTTCAGCTTATTCTCTGACTCTCCCACAATTCCACACCAATTACACTTTCCCTTACCCAGTGTACCCTTAAAATAACATCACTACAAACAGATGCCCAAGCCAACATGGTGCCAGTAGCCAACCCCCTAACCTGACACCCATCCCCCTCCACCAGTCTGAATCCTTGCCAGATCCCAAACCAACACTCTGTCACTGACCCCAGGCCTGCAGCACCCCTCCCATATCCATTCCTGACCCTATCACACCTCTCTCCTGCCATGAAACCTAATAAACCTCATCCCCCGACACCAAAACACATCCCTTTCACCAGACCTGACATTCCTCCCGCATTAGGTCACACATGCCCCCAAACTCTAATACTTTGAATACAGGATTTCCTTGGGTTGGTGACATCTTTCCTGTGGTGATGTCATTTCCTTTTTTGGGGAGGATGGTAAATGGAGTCCAAGTCAATGTGTTTGTTGATAAAGTTCCGGTTGGAATGCCATGCTTCAAGAAATTCTCGTGTGTGTCTCTGTTTGGCTTGTCCTAGGTTGGATGTGTTGTCCCAGTCGAAGTGGTGTCCTTCCTTCTCTGTGTGTAAGATACTAGTGAGAGAGGGTCATGTTGTTTTCTGTCTAGTTGATGCTCATATATCCTGGTGGCTAGGAAAGAAAACATACATTATCACCAGAGGAAATTATGTCAACACAGGAAATGACATCACCACTCCAAGGAAACCCAAACATATAAATAGTCGAGTAAAAAGTGAGGTCTGCAGATGCTGGAGATCAGAGCTGAAAATGTGTTGCTGGTTAAAGCACAGCAGGTTAGGCAGCATCCAAGGAACAGGAAATTCGACATTTCGGGCCAGAGCCCTTCATCAGGAATGAGGAGAGTGTGCCACGCAGGCTAAGATAAAAGGTAGGGAGGAGGGACTTGGGGGAGGGGCGATGGAGTGTGATAGGTGGAAGGAGGTCAAGGTGAGGGTGATAGGCCGGAGTGGGGTGGGGGCGGAGAGGTCAGGAAGAAGATTGCAGGTTAGGAGGGCGGTGCTGAGTTCGAGGGAATCGACTGAGACAAGGTGGGGGGAGGGGAAATGAGGAAACTGGAGAAATTTGAGTTCATCCCTTGTGGTTGGAGGGTTCCCAGGCAGAAGATGAGGCGCTCTTCCTCCAACAATCGTGTTGTTATATTCTAGAGATGGAGGAGTCCAAGGACCTGCATGTCCTCGGTCGAGTGGGAGGGAGAGTTAAAGTGTTGAGCTATGGGGTGGTTGGGTTGGTTGGTCCGGGCGTCCCAGAGGTGTTCCGTGAAACGTTCCGCAAGTAGGCGGCCTGTCTCCCCAATATAGAGGAGGCCACATCGGGTGCAGCGGATGCAATAGATGATGTGTGTGGAGGTGCAGGTGAATTTGTGGCGGATATGGAAGGATCCCTTGGGGCCTTGGAGAGAAGTAAGGGAGGAGGTGTGGGCGCAAGTTTTGCATTACCTGCGGTTGCAGGGGAAGGTGCCGGGAGTGGAGGTTGGGTTGGTGGGGGGTGTGGATCTGACGAGGGAGTCGTGAAGGGAGTGGTCTTTACGGAATGCTGATAGGGGAGGGGAGGGAAATATATCCCTGGTGGTGGGGTCCGTTTGGAAGTGGCGGAAATGACGGCGGATGATACGCTGTATACGGAGGTTGGTGGGGTGGTAAGTGAGAACCAGTGGGGTCTGTCTTGATGGCGGTTGGAGGGGCGGGGCTCAAGGGCGGAGGAGCGGGAAATGGAGGAGATGCGGTGGAGGGCATCGTCGATCACGTCTGGGGGGAATCTGCGGTCCTTGAAGAAGGAGGCCATCTGGGCTGTACGGTATTGGAACTGGTCCTTCTGGGAGCAGATGCGGCGGAGACGAAGGAATTGGGAATATGGGATGGCGTTTTTACAGGGGGCAGGGTGGGAGGAGGTGTAGTCCAGGTAGCTGTGGGAGTCAGTCGGTTTATAGTAGATGTCTGTGTTGAGTCGGTCGCCCGAGATAGAAATGGAAAGGTCTAGGAAGGGGAGGGAGGAGTCTGAGACAGTCCAGGTGAATTTGAGGTCAGGATGGAAGGTGTCGGTAAAGTTGATGAACTGTTCAACCTCTTCATGGGAGCACGAGGCAGCGCCAATACAGTCACCGATGTAGCGGAGGAAAAGATGGGGGGTGGTGCCAGTGTAGTTGCGGAAGATGATCCGTTCCACATATCCTACGAAGAGACAGGCATAGCTGGGGCCCATGCGGGTGCCCATGGCAACTCCTTTAGTTTGGAGGAAGTGGGAGGATTGGAAAGAGAAGTTGTTCAGGGTGAGGACCAGTCCAGTCAGTCGAAGGAGGGTGTCAGTGGAAGGGTACTGGTTGGTGCGGCTGGAAAGGAAGAAGCGGAGGGCTTTGAGTCCTTCGTGATGGGGGATGGAGGTGTACAGGGACTGGATATCCATCGTGAAGATAAGGTGTTGGGGACCGGGGAAGCGAAAATCATGGAGGAGGTGGAGGGCGTGGGTGGTGTCCCGAACGTAGGTGGGGAGTTCTTGGACTAAAGGGGACAGAACCGTGTCGAGGTACACGGAGATGAGTTTGCTGGGGCAGGAGCAGGCTGAGACAATGGGTCGGCCGGAGCAGTCAGGTTTGTGGATTTTGGGCAGGAGGTAGAAACGGGCGGTGCGGGGTTGTGGGACTGTGAGGTTGAAGGCGGTGGATGAGAGATCCCCTGAGATGATGAGGTTATGGATGGTCTGGGAGATGATGGTTTGGTGGTGGGAGGTGGGGTCATGGTCAAGGGGGCAATAGGAGGAGGCGTCCGCGAGCTGGCGTTTGGCCTCAGTGGTATAAAGGTCGGTGCGCCAAACTACTACCGCGCCTCCCTTGTCTGCCGGTTTGTTGGTGAGGTTGAGGTTGGAACGGAGGGAGTGGAGGGCTGCACGTTCTGAGGGTGAGAGGTTGGAGTGGGTGAGAGGGGTGGACAGGTTGAGTCGGTTAATGTCGCGGCGGCAGTTGGCTATAAATAGATCGAGGGCGGGTAAGAGGGCTATAAATAGATCGAGATAGATGCAAAGGCAGCTGAGCGGCAGAAGAGAGCGCCGATCCAAAGGAAAGTAGATGCAAAGGCAGCTGGGCAGCAGAGACGGCCCCTTCTCCCGCCTCCAACACACCCCATCCACCTGGACACCCCGTGCTGGCCTCTTACCCACCCTCGATCTATTCATCGCCAACTGCCGCCGCGACATCAACCGACTCATCTGCTCCCAGGAGGACCAGTTCCAATACCGTACAGCCCAGATGGCCTCCTTCTTCAAGGACCGCAGATTCCCCCCAGACGTGATCGACGATGCCCTCCACCACATCTCCTCCACTTCCCGCTCCTCCGCCTTTGAGCCCCGCCCCTCCAACTGCCACCAAGACAGAACCCCACTGGTTCTCACCTACCACCCCACCAACCTCCGTATACAGCGTATCATCCGCCATCATTTCCACCACCTCCAAACGGACCCCACCACCAGGGATATATTTCCCTCCCCACCCCTAACAGCGTTCCGCAAAGACCACTCCCTTCATGACTCCCTCGTCAGGTCCACACCCCCCACCAACCCAACCTCCACTCCCGGCACCTTCCCCTGCAACCGCAGGAAATGTAAAACTTGCGCCCACACCTCCTCCCTTACTTCTCTCCAAGGCCCCAAGGGATCCTTCCATATCCGCCACAAATTCACCTGCACCTCCACACACATCATCTATTGCATCCGCTGCACCCGATGTGGCCTCCTCTATATTGGGGAGACGGGCCGCCTACTTGCAGAATGCTTCAGGGAACACCTCTGGGACGCCCGGACCAACCAACCCAACCACCCCGTGGCTCAATACTTTAACTCTCCCTCCCACTCCACCGAGGACATGCAGGTCCTTGGACTCCTCCATCGCCAGAACATAACAACACGACGGTTGGAGGAAGAGCGCCTCATCTTCCGCCTGGGAACCCTCCAACCACAAGGGATAAACTCAGATTTCTCCAGTTTCTTCATTTCCCCTCCCCCCACCTTGTCTCAGTCGATTCCCTCGAACTCAGCACCACCCTCCTAACCTGCAATCTTCTTCCTGACCTCTCCGCCCCCACCCCACTCCGGCCTATCACCCTCACCTTGACCTCCTTCCACCTATCACATCTCCATCGCCCCTCCCCCAAGTCCCTCCTCTCTACCTTTTATCTTAGCCTGCGTGGCACACTCTCCTCATTCCTGATGAAGGGCTCTGGCCCGAAATGTCGAATTTCCTGTTCCTTGGATGCTGCCTAACCTGCTGTGCTTTAACCAGCAACACATTTTCAGCAAACATATAAACAGAAAGCAAGAAATATCAGCAGTGCTTCTTCTGAAGGTATAACCGAATATGGTGATGAAACATCTGAAAATGAACCTTCCAGCTCGGCAAGCAAACAGGGAGGTTCATTTCGAGACGTTTTGTTGCCCTATTAAGTAACATTTTCAGTGGGCCTCAGGCGAAGTAATGCTGAAAATTCCTGCTTACTATTTACATGTTTGGGTTTCCAACTAAAGAAATGCAAACATACAAATAGAAAGCAGGGATAAAGGGGAACTAGCCATTTGGATACAGAACTGGCTCAAAGGTAGAAGACAGAGGGTGATAGTGGAGAGTTGTTTTTCAGATTGGAGGCCTGTGATCAGTGGAGTGCCACAAGGATCGAGGCTGGGTCCACTACGTTTTGTCATTTACATAAATGATTTGGATGCGAGCATAAGAGGTACAGTTAGTAAGTTTGCAGATGGCACCAAAATTGGAGGTGTAGTGTAACAAAAAGTTACCTCAGTTTATGACGGGATCTTGATCAGATGGGCCAATGGGCTGAGAATTGGCAGATGGAGTTTAATCTAGATAAATGCGAGGTCTTTCATTTTGGGAAAGCAAATCTTATACACTTAATGGTAAGGTCCTAGAGAGTGTTGTTGAACAAAGAGACCTTGGAGTGCTCCTTGAAAGTGGAGTTGCAGGTAGATAGGATAGTGAAGAAGGTGTTTGGTATGCTTTCTTTTATTGGTCAGAGTATTGAGTACAGGAGTTGGGAGGTCATGTTGCAGCTGTACAGGACATTGGTTAGGCCACAGTTGGAATATTGCATGCAATTCTGGTCTCCTTCCTATCGGAAAGATGTTATGAAACTTGAAAAGGTTCAGAAAAGATTTACAAGGATGTTGCCAGGGTTGGAGGATCTGAGCTACAGGGAGAGGCTGAACAGGCTGGGGCTGTTTTCCCTGGAGCGTCAGAGCCTGAGTGATGACCTTATGGAGGTTTAAAAATTATGAGGGGCATGGATAGGATAAATAGACAAAGTCTTTTTCCTGGGATGGGGGAGTCCAGAATTAGAGTGCATAAGTTTAGGTGAGAGGGGAAAGGTATAAAAGGGACCTATGGGGCAACTTTTTTACACAGAGATGGTACATGTATGGAATGAGCTGCCAGAGGGTGGTGGAGACTGCTACAACTGCAACATTTAAAAGGCATTTGGCTGGGTATATGAATAGGAAGGGTTTGGAGGGATATGGGCCGGGTGCTGGCAGGTGGGACTAGATTGGGTTGGGATATCTAGTTGGCATGGATGGGTTGGACCAAAGGGTCTGTTTACATGCTGTACATCTCTATGACTCTGAGATGTTACCTAGTAGGGTAACAAAACGTCTGGAAATGAGCCTTCCAACTCAGCAAGAAAACCTACATCCAGAAATTAAAAAAAGGAGCAGAATATCAATCTGATGGTGTGGGCAATTTACTGAAGCAGAGATGAATGGGGAGTTCTAAAGAAAACATGTGACGGTACATTGCCTTCAACAGGAATTATCTTGAGACCCTTCAATCTATATTTGATATTTTAACAATTGGGTCTGCCTAAACATGGAAACTGATGTGATTAAGAGGGACTTACATTCTAACCTGCAATTTAACTTCATATTGTTTGCAGGTAAAGTTTCTATCTTGTCATGAATAGAATGTATAACATTAATCTTTATGGGTAATGTGGGGACTCATTAAGATATGACCATATTCCATAAATATAAGAATCAGGAGAGTTATTTAATGGGTGACTGAGCTCATGTCATGGATTTTACATTATTGTCAAATTGAAAAATAATTTACTCCTGCATAAAGATTTAATAAAAAAACCATTTGTTTGTATTGACTTTTTTAAAAATAGCATCATGTTCATTTCATTCAGATTGTTGAAGTCTGCTTTCCTGCCAAAAATATTCACTGTATGATATCAGCAGGATAAAAATCAATTAGTTAGTTATCACCTGGCTCTGAATCTGAACCAGGAAAATAACTGTGAGATCTTGAGTTTAATTTATGTGAAGAGTTAGGTAATTTACAACTGTGGATGGTAATCAAGAAGAGACTTCTGGTTTTCAATTTAGCTACTAAACTATGTAGGTAGAATCATAGAGTCATAGAGTCCTATAGCACGGAGAAGGCTGTTCGGCCCAACTTGTCCATGCTGACCTAAATGTACATCCACACTAACCCCATTTCCCCGCACTTGGCCCATATCCTTCTAAACCTTTCCCATCCATATATTTATCTAATGCCTTTTCAATGTTTTTTATGTACCCACATCAACTCTATTCCGCTGGCAGCTCATTCCATATGCATGCCACCCTCTGTGTAAAAAAGTTGCCCCTCAGGTTCTATTTATTCTTTTCCCTCTCACCTTAAACTGATGGCTGCTTGTCCTTGATTCCCCAACCCTGAGAAAAAGATTGAGTGCATCCAACTATCCATGCCTCTCATGATCTCATACACTTCTAAAAATTCCCCGATCAGTTTCCTATGCTCTAAGTAAAACAGAGCTTGTCCAAACTCTCCCGAAAACTCAACCCCTTGAGTTCTGGCAACATCCTTGTAAATTTCTTCTGCATTCTTTCCAGTTTAATAACATCCTTCCTATAGCAAGGTGATCAAATCTGAACACAATACTCCAAGTGTGGCCTTACCAAGATCCTATATGACTACAACATAACTTCCCAGCTTCTATACTCAATATCCTAACAAAAGAAGGCCAGTGTGCCAAAAGCTTTCTTCATTGCCCTGTCTATCTGTGACTCCATTTTCAAAGAACTAGACACCAAACTCCAAGGTCCCTCTGTTCCATTACATCTCTTAAGGCCCGACAATTCGCCATGAAACTCCTACCTTGATTTGACTTTCAAAAATGCAAGATCTCACACTTATCTATATTAAATTCATTTTGCCATTTCTTGGACCACTTCCTCAGCTGATCAAAGTCCTGCTGCAATTTCTGACAACCTTCCTCGCTGTCCATGATACAGCCCATTTTAGTATCATCTGCAAACTTACTAATCATGCCTTAGACATTCTCATCCAAATCATTGATATATATATAACAAACAGTAATGGGCCAGGACCAACCCATAAGGCACTCTACTTGTCACAGGCCTCCAGTGTGACACGCATCCTTCCATTACTTCCTACCATCAAGCCAATTGTGTATCCAATCTGACAGCTCTCCCTGGATTCTATGCAATCTAACCTTCCAGAGCAGCCTACCATGTGAAAACTTATCAAAGGCTTTACTGAAAACCATATAGACAATGTATACCACTCTGTCCTCATCAACCATCCTGGTTACTTTATCAAAGAACTCTAACAAATTTGTGAGTCATGATCTCCCATGCACAAAGCCATGTTTACTACTCCTAATCAAACTCTGTCTTTCCAAATGCATGTATATCTTATCCCTCAGATTCTTCTCACATCGAAATGGTGTCTGTCCTACAGTTCTTGTTACCTGTATAGGGTCTTCCAAGCAGACAAAACATGTCCAGAAACCCTAGCCATTCTCCCCTACATAAAAGACATCTCAGAAATGACTGCCAGACTACTCAGACTTCTTGGCATCATGGTAACCTACAAACCCACCTACACACTAAAACAGCAGCTAATGAACTTGAAAGGCCCTATACAGACAACAAGCAAAACCAATGTCATTTACAAAATACTGTGCAAGAGCTGTAACAAACACTACATTGGACAAACAAGCAGAAAACTAGTCACTGGATACATGAACATCAAATAGCCACAAAAAGACATGACCCACTCTGTTTAGTATCCTTACATACAGATGAGGAAGGACACCACTCCAACTGGGACAACACATCAATTATATGATAAGCCAAATAGAGACATGCACGAGAATTCCTAGAAGCATGGCATTCCAACCAGAACTCTCTTAACAAACATATTGATTTGGATCCCTTTTCCCACTCACTGAGAAAAATAAGAAATGACATCACTACAGGAAATTATGTTACCATAGGAAGTTACATCACCAACCCAAAAAAACCTAAACACAAAAATAGAAAGTGGGCCATGCCACCAGTGTTTCATCCAGAGGCTCACTGATGATGTTACTGCTAGTATGGTGATGAAACATCTGAAAATGAACCTTCCAGCTCAGCGAGCAAACCTCAATCGGAGCTACAAATCTTCTCAAAATCATTGATTTTCATCTCATGCCCCAGGAGAATGAAATCCTTTACATCTCAGTAGTGTATTGCTGATTTCTTATTGTGAGAATGTTTCACCTGGGTGTGGAGACACCATCCGGGGAAAGATCTTTTCTTCCTCTAGCTTGAAGACCCCAGTCAAATTTCTCTATTCCTCACGTACATTGTCTCTCTGCTCTTTTGCACAATGCAAAGTCCACAAGATCATTCTCCTCAATATCACTTCATCTAACCAGCCCATTGTCCCTAAAATTGGCATTCAAAGCCAGGGGTGGAAATGCCAAATAATAGAAATGGAAGAGATCAAAGCAAATGCTTAAATCAAACTCCAAGTTACCAACTGTGATTACAAGGACAGAACTTGAACACCATTCTTCTGAAATCCTTTTATCTTCCATTGTTTGGGCAATGGAGTGAACAAACACTAAAGAACAACAGAGGAATGTTAACAAAGGAAAAATCATCAAACCTTATTATATTTGCAGAGGTGCTTATAATGTCGTCTATCTGCTGAGGTACACAATGGACCATTGACTAGAGATAGATTAGTTGTTAAATTGAAATTAATTTCTTAACAGGTCTATTCTGGCATTTGAAAAGTTTAATTTGACATTTTTCTGGAACCAGGCAGTATGTTTTTACCATTCATGCCATAAAACTGCTGGGCATCTCCAGGTGGCATGGTGGCACAGTGGTTAGCACTGCTGCCTCACAGCGCCAGAGACCTAGGTTCAATTCCTGCCTCAGGCAACTCACTGTGTGGAGTTTGCACATTCTCCCTGTGTCTGTGTGGGTTACCTCCAGGTGCTCCAGTTTCCTCCCACAATCCAGAAGTATGCAGGTTAGGTGATTGGCCATGCTGAATTGCCCGTAGTGTTAGGTGAAGGGGTAAATGTAGGGGACTGGGTCTGGTGGGTTGCAGATCGGTGTGGACTTGTTGGCCCGAAGGGCCTGTTTCCACATTGTAAGTAATCTAATCTAATCTAATCTAAAAAAAAGCTTTAATCATCTCCATTTGGCATTCAATGGCATTACCATTGTTAAATCCCACTCTCAATATCCTGGATGGTACCATTGACCAGAAACAGAACTAGCCATATAAATACTGTGCTCCAAGATCAGATCAGAAGCTCAGAATCTTGCATCAAGTAATTCACCTCTTGACTCCCTAAAAGATGACCACTGTTTATATGAAGCAAATCAGGTGTGTGATGGAATACCTCCCACTTAGAAAGGTAAGTTCAGGACAAAGCAACTCACTTGACTGGAATCATATCTACAAGCATATGCACCTTCCACCACTCATGCTCAGTGGTAGCAAGTATGTGCCATCAACAAGATACCCTGTCGAAATTCATCAAGATTTCTTAAACAACAGCTTCCAAAGTCACAACCAATGCTATTTAGAAGAAAAGAGGAGCAATTGCTTGAAAATGCCACCACATCATGCTAATCACCATCCTGACTTGGAAATATATTGCAATTCCTTCAGTATTGCTGAGTCAAAATCTTGGAACTCCCTCCACAATGGTGTTGTGGGTCTACCTACACCAAATGGATGACAGTAGTTCAAGAAGAGAGCACACTGCCACTCCTCAAGGGCAATTAGAGATAAGCAATAAATGTTCATCAAGCCAGTAAAACTCACATTGTATGAACAAATACTTTTGTTAAATCTGAACAGAGAACAGCAGGCAAAACTCCATGCCAATAGTTAATTCTGTCTCAAATTCAGGTTTCTTTGAAAACTGGTTCTGGAAAGATTCCAGTAACCAGCTACAAAATAAATTCATTCCCAGCCTGTATGTTCCCATCATCTTTTCATCATCAACAACTTTAGAGCGATTCTGCAGCACCCTGCCCTCATCCACCAGGATGTATCTGCTCTTTAATTCCTGAGTTAGGGAACCCTCGCTGGCCTCAAATTCTTATCTACTCTTCTGGTTTTAATCTATTCATTGTTGTAAAGCACTTTTCTTTCCTGCTTACTTGTGTGTGAAGTCACAAAAGCCACCTCAAATTTGAACATATGAATATATAACACTCCACGGTTACACTTGAAAGAGCTTGCTGCAAGTCACAAATGAATTCACAAGGAAAGGGGTTTGTTAGCAAATGCAGTATGTCCTGTTGGATGTGGGTCTTCAAAATGCCATCATGCTTTCTATCAAGGCAGCTGAGCATTCAGATGCCTGGCAAATTCTCCATCCTCCACTTCTGTTTAACGATAGTTTCTGGCTTCTCTGTTGTATGATTCCCTGCCTGACTTTGCATCAGCAACACCTCAAGCATAGGGACTCACTATCTGCATGTGGCTGTGAAGGGGTCTGATCTCCTGCAGCCCTCGAGTGTCAGACACATGAGTATTGCTTGCTCTAGCATTTGTGAATCCACATCCGTGGTGTGCTCACCAGATTGTGACACTGCGCCCAGTCTAGGCTGAGCACCCAATGGGATGAGTATCCCTGTGTGAATGGAGGGTGCAGATGAACATTCCCAGTACATCCTCAGAGGTTTGGGAAAATTCCTCCTCAGAAATGGTGGTGATTGTGTTTGTGGTTGTGGTAGTGGAGTTCGAACTAAAGCTTGAGATGGAGCTGGAGCTGTGGGGAGGCTGAATCTTTTTTCGTTCACTGCTAACACTTTGCATGAAGAGAAGAAAGAATCTAGAGCTGGACATTCAAATTTAATTTCCTGGATAATTTTCCACTTTGTGCTCTCATCTGACAATAGTAATTGGAGGCGTCCTCACTGACTCCTGATGAAAGTCCTATCGCTCCATTGGCTCAAGGATGATCATGTTCACAGTGACGTTATTCCTGTGCCAATTCTGCAATCTCCTCTTGAAGTGGATGAAGATGTGAGAATCCAACACCCCTCTGCTGGCCAAGAAGCACTCCCTACTATTGTGGGTGACGTTATCCTGCAGGCAGATACAGTAAAGGATTGATGTCATCGCAAAGGGTGCAAGTTTATTTACTCCAGGTCCTGAACCTTCGGCAGTAAGTGATTAAGAAGTGCACTGTCCTGCAACTGCTTGGCTATTGGCACCATGTCAGCTATTCAGGGCACATACTCCATGTGATGCTGAGGTTGTATCCGATCTGGCAACCTTCTCCACTGACAACGTTAAACTGAGCAATACCCATAAGAGTGAAATTTATAGTGAGTAGACATTTACGCTTGTAAACTGTGTGAGATCATTCATTCTGTGATACAGTGAGACTCATTGGTGGTGATTTAAGCTGCAACATCAGTCCAGACCACCCCAGGGAAACTGGAGGGTTCCCCCTGTCTGAGGAAGACTGCCTTTCCAGGACAGCTTGGGATTGTGAGTAATTGCTAATACAGGTCATGGACATCTCTCAAGGGAGTTAGTGCTATCATGGATATACAGGCATGAGAAATAGCAGCTAGAGTACACTATTCAGCACATCAGGGCTGCCCAGACACTCTCATATCATGGTTGATCTGCTTCATGTCTGAACTTCTCTTTCAAGTAAGTTCCAAATATCTCTCAACTCCATGATACTTTAAAAACTTACTATCTCCTTTTTAAATATGTTCAGTGATCTTGTCTCTGCAACTCCCAAGGTTAGAGAATTTACACACTGAGAGAAGAAATATTTTTTGCATTTCTGTTTAAAATATGTGTCCCTTTATTCTATAATGCTATCCCTAAATTCAAGATTTGTCTACTTGTGGAAATACCTTCTCAGCATCTAGCCTGTCAGGGCCCTTCAAAATTCTATATGTTTCAAAAGAAAACCTCCATTCTTCTGGATGCTAATGAATAAAAGCCTAACCTGTTTAGCTGTTCTCAATAAGTCAATCTGTCCTTCCCAGAAATAAGCCAACTGAATCCCTTCTGAGCAGCCTCCAGTGTGAGTGCGGACTTTTCAAAATATGGGATCAAAACGTATTTCAGGTGGAGCCACACCAACACCCTGTATAATTGTAATTTGACTTCCCTACTTTTCAGCACCAAACCCCCTGAGCAGTAAAGGTCAAAACTCTACTTCATCATTTTTTGCACCTTGGTGCTATCCTTTCTGTTTCCTGTACAAGAACATCCAGACCAATCTGAGCTACATTTTTCTGGAGTCTCTCTCCATTAAAATAACAGTCTGCTTTTGTCTTTTTCCTACCCTAGTAGAGCTCACACTATCCTAAATTAAACTTGATCTGCCATATTTTTGCTTCTTCACTCATATATCTATATCGCCTTTCAGATTCCATAACATGCGCTCCCACCATTTTTGTATCTTCAGCAAATTTGGATGTCTTACAATCTTCCCTCTCCTCTAAGTTATTAACATGGATTCTTAACGTTTAAAAGAATGAGATGTAATCTTACTGAAACATTCAACATTTTGAGGGGGCTTTTGATGTTGAGAAGATGTTTCCACTATTAGCAGGATCTTGAGCAATGGCCCGAATCCCATCAGATTGCTGACCACCACCCTCCCTTCCTCCTCAATTACTGATCCAAACTGCTATGCCTCCCACAATCCCATTCCTCCACATTTTGTATAATAGCCTACTATGGGGAACCTTATCGAACTTTGAGTTAAAGACATTCACATTGAGTCCAAGGAAGCTGAGAAATTGTCCACTGGAAGTTTAAGCTTCTTAGGCAATTAGTGCAGAGTTAATGCATTGTGGTGTAATGACAATATCATTGAACTACTTATCTAATATTCTGCACACTAATACTCAATTCATTGCACAGCAGAAGCTGGCATTTGAATTTATATGAAAAACTCAGAATTTAAGGAGAGTCTTATGATGACTTGTAACGATTGTTTTAAAAATCCAACTAGTTTAAAAAAAGAAATCTGTTATTCTTGCCCATGTCTGGCCAAAATGTGAGCGCAGGTACAACAAAGTAATTGGTTCTTATTGGCTTTCTGATATGGCTGAAAGACCCAACGAGTTCAAGGGCAACTAGGTTTTGACAATAAATGCAGGCCTTCTTGTGATGTTCACAGCCCTTCCAAGAATAAAAAAAATGTCTGAAGACCAGAGAATCTTTGTCTTTACTTGTAGCTTCAGGACAATCGACTGGAAATTACTCTGTGCATTATTATTTTACGAGGAATTAATGTGTTCACATTAAAATGCTCAGCCTGCTATTTTAGTAAGGATAAATTAATGCTTCCACTAAAATATTGAGGACTTTGAAGTATTACTAAAACAGTGCAATGTAATATTGTGCACTGTTACAAAATACTTTATGGCTTACCTCCATTTTCATCAAGGATTTGCAACTTTGCTATAATTTGGCCAACTCAAAGAAAGCCATCGTAAAATTCATTTTATCTGACATTTTATCTTGAAGTAAACACAAATTAATATCTGTACTTTACACTGAATAAACGTCTTTTATTCAGTAAAGAAGGTAACAAGCTTTGCCCTATTATATAAAATTATATCAGGGAAAAAAATCTGAGAACAGGAAAACCTGTTTTTGCCCCTGGCTGGGCCCTATTAGTGCATGTACACCACTTCTCTGAGCTTTATGTCACTTTTGGAATATATTCAGAAACATGATCGAAATCATGAATTTGCCTGGGAACATTGTCGAGGCTGAATTGCATGGTCCCTCAAAATTCTCTTCAAATAACAATTGGTCCAATGAAGATCAGTTGACGTTGGAATGTGGTGCACATCAGAGAGAGAGCAACACAGAAGAGAATTTGAGTACTTCATTTTGTTTTGCTCTGTATGCTGCTTCAAAAGCCTACTAAGATTCAGAGTTGACTGTGCAGCAGCACTAATACAGATGCAAATGCTTATCCTTAATGTTAGAATAATACTGCCTCCAAGATTTGGCATTGGTTTCACTTGAAGTATAACAGACAGGGGAACTTCCACAGGGCATTTCTGGTGGCACAATGTGACTGCCAGAATTTGTGAGCTTCAATCTTCTGGTTTCTGTTTGCCCTGATTTTCTGGGAAATGATTTCAGTTAAATTGATTTTTCACAAAGAAATCAAAAGAGTGGTCAAAATGTAATTATCGATCCAAGTTACACTTTTGTTCAGAACTTTAACATTAAAAACAAATAAAAATTACAAAGAGTGCAAAGCCTCCATGTATGCTATCCAATAAGAAACTCCCCATGCTCTTATTCACATGGGTATAGGAAGGGTTCATGTTGGGGTTCTCTATTTCTTGCTCCCAAAAGCAGTGGGAGATCAAAGCTGAAATCCTAGCCACTCTTCTTTTTATATTTGGTAACTCATGTTAGATGTTGGAAATGTTCAGTGCACAGCTTTCATTTCAGAATCATGTCACAAAGGTTTTCAAACAAAATCCATACTTGCTTTGAGTGGAACAAAAAGTCCATTGTGTATATTTTTGAAAAGGATTAGAGCTTGTACTTGATGTAGTTTTCATTTAATACAACACTCTTGTCAAGTATTAGATATATTGATTTTACTTTGGTATTCCATTTTGTCATTCACAGTATTGCTTTCACCTCCCAATGTTTTTTTGCCCTGTTTTTCATACTGATCCAAGGTTGAAATAGTGTTGCAGTCTCAATATACCATGATGTGTCCTCTAAAGTTCAAAAAAGGAACAATTTTCCATCACTGACAAGAACTGATGAGAAGGGTGGGGAAATGCAATGAGATAAAATGAGGTTTTCAATATGGAGGAAATGAATTCTGATCTTCCCTGATATGCTAAATGACAACTTCTTGCCATCTAGTGATAACTACAATATTTCTGTGCATTTGCATTTCACTAAAGCCCAAACACAATATTTATCCATCACTTTCAATTCTCCAGTTCTCCACTGAGAAACAAGACTGTAAAAATGACGGTCATGTCAATTAGAGTAGGTGCCTGCTTGCTGTAGCTCGACAAATGTTTATCCTGGGCATCATGCAACTGCTCCTTCACAATGACATCTCTGTCTACTCCATGACCATCATCCACCTCAGCCCTTCGACCATGCAAGTTGGTATTGGCAAACCACCAGCCTTACTATATCATCTTGCCTGCTCTCAATCTAACTCATATTATTCAGCCAGCTTCTAAATGCTTGGCATTGTTTTATTGTGAAAACTTACTGACTTCAACATTGACTGACAGGCTGCCTACCAGCCTCCATGTGGGTCACATTCTTAGCACACAGGGAATTGTGCTCAGTTACAGGCTGCCAGCCTCTGTGGCTTGAATTGTATTTGAGCAGAAAAGAAGAAACAGGAAGGTTGTGATGGTGGGATGCACTGAACAGCCATGTGGATGGACATTTCATTGTTTGACACCTTGATATGGCATCGTCACATTTGTAACTTGTACCAACAGGTTATGTACAAACTGCATGTGCTTCAAGCAAATGGCATTTGTGAAAGTCAAAGGGGAACAGTCTTTTTTGGGGTGATGGGGAACTACAATCAGTCATGGGGCACTGCCACAGTTAATCAAGCAGCTCATCTGTTACCACTTCAGGGTTTTAGCTATGGTCAGCCAACCCTTGGCCTGACCAGCATCATGGTGTTCATGAGAGGGAGGCTAAAGTGGGCGTTAGATTGCTGGAAAATGATACTGGAGAAGTAGGAATAGGGAACAGAGAAATTGTGAAGGAACTGAACAGATACCTTGCATCAATCTTCAATGGTAGAAGACACCAGCAGCATACCAGAACTTCAAGACACTCAGAGAGCAGAAATAAGTGTATTGGCCATGAATAAGGAGAAGGTGCTGGAGAAGCTGAAAGGTCTGAAAGCAGAAAAATCATCTTGACCAGATAGACACCATCGCAGGGTTCTGAAGGAGATAGGTAAGGGGATTGTGGAGGCATTGGTTCTGATCTTTCAGGAAACTCTGGAGTCAGGGGAGATTTCACAGAACTAGAAAGTGGCTGGTAAAGCCCCCCTGTTTAAGAAGGAAAGAAGGCAGAAGACAGGAAGTTCTAGACTGGTTAGCCTAACCTCGGTCATTGTTAAGATGTTAGAATTCATGATTAATGTTGAGAATGCATAAGTGCATGGTAAAATAGGACAGTTTCAACATGGCTTCACCAAGGAAGGTAATGCCTTCTTTGAAGGAGGTAGCAAGCAAGTTAGACAAAGGAGAGCCTGTGGGCATGTGTCATTTGGATTTCCAGATGGCCTTTGACAAGGAGCTAAACAGGATACTGCTAAATAAGATAAGAGCCCAAGGTGTTGGGGGCAAAGTTCTGGTATGGATAGAGGATTAGCTGACTGGCAGAAAGCAGAGAGTCAGGATAAAGGGGTCTGTTTCAGGATGGCTACTGATTGTTCGTGGGGTTCCACAGAGGTCAGTGTTGGGACCACAATTATTCACGTTACACGTTAACGATCTAGACAAATGAACCAAGGGTTTTGTTGCTAAATTTGCAGATGACACAAAGATAGGTGGAGGGATGGGTAATGGTGAGGGAGTTGGTAGGCTGCAGAAGGACTTGGACAGGCTAGGAAAGGGGCAAAGAATTGGCAAATGGAATACAATGTGGGAAAGTGTGAGGTTATGCACTTTGGTAGGAAGTATAGAGGCATGCTGCAAATGTGTTGCTGGTCAAAGCACAGCTGGCCAGGCAGCATCTCAGGAATAGAGAATTTGACGTTTCGAGCATAAGCCCTTCATCAGGAATAAGAGAGAGAGCCAAGCAGGCTAAGATAAAAGGTAGGGAGGAGGGACTAGGGGGAGGGGCGATGGAGGTGGGATAGGTGGAAGGAGGTCAAGGTGAGGGTGATAGGCCGGAGTGGGGTGGGGGCGGAGAGGTCAGGAAGAGGATTGCAGGTTAGGAGGGCGGTGCTGAGTTGAGGGAACCGACTGAGACAAGGTGGGGGGAGGGGAAATGAGGAAACTGGAGAAATCTGAATTCATACCTTGTGGTTGGAGGGTTCCCAGGCGGAAGATGAGGCACTCCTCCTCCAGCTGTCGTGTTGTTGTGTTCTGCCGGTGGAGGAGTCCAAGGACCTGCATGTCCTCGGTGGAGTGGGAGGGAGAGTTAAAGTGTTGAGCCACGGGGTGATTGGGTTGGTTGGTTCGGGCGGCCCGGAGGTGTTCTCTGAAGCGTTCCGCAAGTAAGCGGCCTGTCTCACCAATATAGAGGAGGCCACATCGGGTGCAGCGGATGCAATAGATGATGTGTGTGGAGGTACAGGTGAACTTGTGGCGGATATGGAAGGATCCCTTGGGGCCTTGGAGGGAAGTGAGTGTGGAGGTGTGGGCGCAAGTTTTACATTTCCTGCGGTTGCAGGGGAAGGTGCCGGGGGTGGAGGTGGGGTTGGTGGGGGGTGTGGATCTGACGAGGGAGTCACGAAGGGAGTGGTCCTTGCGGAATGCTGATAGGGGAGGGGAGGGAAATATATCCTTGGTGGTGGGGTCCGTTTGGAGGTGGCGGAAATGGCGGCGGATGATACGTTGTATGCGGAGGTTGGTGGGGTGGTAGGTGAGAACCAGTGGGGTTCTGTCTTGGTGGCGGTTGGAGGAGTGGGGCTCAAGGGCGGAGGAGCGGGAAGTGGAGGGGATGCGGTGGAGGGCATCGTCGATCACGTCTGGGGGGAATCTGCGGTCCTTGAAGAAGGAGGCCATCTGGGCTGTGCGGTGTTGGAATTTGTCCTCCTGGGAGCAGATGCGGCGGAGACGAAGGAATTGGGAATATGGGATGGCGTTTTTACAGGGGGCAGGGTGGGAGGAGGTGTAGTCCAGGTAGCTGTGGGAGTCAGTCGGTTTATAATAGATGTCTGTGTTGAGTCGGTCGCCCGAGATAGAAATGGAAAGGTCTAGGAAGGGGAGGGAGGAGTCTGAGACAGTCCAGGTGAATTTCAGGTCGGGATGGAAGGTGTTAGTAAAGTTGATGAACTGTTCAACCTCCTCATGGGAGCACGAGGCAGCACCAATACAGTCATCGATGTAGCGGAGGAAAAGGTGGGGGGTGGTGCCAGTGTAGTTGCGGAAGATGGACTGTTCCACATATCCTACGAAGAGGCAGGCATAGCTGGGGCCCATGCGGGTGCCCATGGCAACTCCTTTTGTTTGGAGGAAGTGGGAGGATTGAAAAGAGAAGTTATTCAGGGTGAGGACCAGTTCAGTCAGTCGAAGGAGGGTGTCAGTGGAAGGGTACTGGTTGGTGCGGCGGGAAAGGAAGAAGCAGAGGGCTTTGAGTCCTTCGTGATGGGGGATGGAGGTGTACAGGGACTGGATGTCCATAGTGAAAATAAGGCGTTGGGGACCGGGGAAGCGAAAATCCTGGAGGAGGTGGAGGGCGTGGGTGGTGTCCCGAACGTAGGTGGGGAGTTCTTGGACTAAAGGGGACAGGACCGTGTCGAGGTATTGGGAGATGAGGACTAAAGGGGACAGGACCGTGTCGAGGTATTGGGAGATGAGGACTAAAGGGGGCAGGACCTCATCTTCCGCCTGGGAACCCTCCAACCACAAGGTATGAATTCAGATTTCTCCAGTTTCCTCATTTCCCCTCCCCCCACCTTGTCTCAGTCGGTTCCCTCAACTCAGCACCGCCCTCCTAACCTGCAATCCTCTTCCTGACCTCTCCGCCCCCACCCCACTCCGGTCTATCACCCTCACCTTGACCTCCTTCCACCTATCCCACCTCCATCGCCCCTCCCCTTAGTCCCTCCTCCCTACCTTTTATCTTAGCCTGCTTGGCTCTCTCTCTTATTCCTGATGAAGGGCTTATGCTCGAAACGTCGAATTCTCTATTCCTGAGATGCTGCCTGGCCTGCTGTGCTTTGACCAGCAACACATTTGCAGCTGTGATCTCCAGCATCTGCAGACCTCATTTTTTACTCGAAGAATAGAGGCATGGACAATTTTTTAAACAGGAAAAAGCTTAGGAAATCTTGAGCACAAAGAGTCTCAAGAGATCAGGATTCTGTTAAGGTTGACATGCGAGTTCAGTTATTTTTTATTTATTGTCATGTGTGCTCAAGTACAGAAGTGCAGGAGTACAGTAGAAGGTTTACAATGTCACTTCTTATGACGCCATGACAAAAAGAGGAATAGCATAGAAAGGGTAGTTGCATAGGTTGGCAGTTAGAAATGCAAATGCAATGTCAATATTCATTTCAAGAGGTGTAGAATAAAAGAGCACAGCTGTACTATTGAGGCTGTCTTCGAGGAGAAAGTGAGGTCTGCAGATGCTGGAGATCAGAGCTGAAAATGTGTTGCTGGAAAAGCACAGCAGGTCAGGCAGCATCCAAAGAGCAGGAGATTTGACGTTTCGGGCATAAGCCCTCCTGAAGAACGGCTTATGCCCGAAACGTCGAATCTCCTGTTCCTTGGATGCTGCCTGACCTGGTGCGCTTTTCCAGCAACACATTTTCAGCTATTGAGGCTGTGTAAGACTCCAGTCAGACTGCATTTGGAATATTATGAACAATTTTGCACCCTGTATCTTAGGAAGGAGATAGTCCAGAGGAGGTTTGCAAGAATGACGCTGGGGATGAATGGTTTGTCATATAGGGAGTGCTTAAGGACTCTGGGTCTGTACTCAATGGAGTTTAAAAGGATGAGGAAGATATCTGATCGAGACATACAGCATACTGAGAGCCTTGATACAGTGGATATGAATAATATATTTCCGCTAGTAGGAGAGACTAAGACCCAGTGATACAGCCTCAGAGTAAAGGGATGAAATTTTAGAACTGTGATGTGGTGGATTTTGTTTAACTGGAGGGTGGTTATTCCATGGAACTCATTGCCACAGAAAGGCTGTGGAGGCCAAGTCATTGAGTGAATGTAACAGTGAAAGACATGTTCTTGATTTGTAAGGGGATCAAAATTTGCAAGGTGAAGGCAAGAGAATGAGATTGAGAAACATACCAGTTATGACCAAATGGATCAGATTCAGTAGGCCAGAGGACCCCATTCTGTTTCTTTATCTTATGGTTTGATTTTCTTATCTTGCAATCCAGAGGATTTACCAAAAGAAAATGGGATAAGGGCATTGTTGCCTTGACCATCATTTATTGTTTGTCACTAACTGTCCTGGCAGAAGGTTTTTGAGCTACCTGTTGAATTGCTGAAGTGCTTGGGGTGTAGGGACACCCATTTTGCTGTTCGGACGCAGTTCCAGGATTTGAATCCAGCAACTATGATGAAAAAATGTAATTGTTCCAAGTCATTTGCTATGAGACTTGGAAGGGAAATTATATATAGAGCTATTCCCATACATTTGCAAATGTTGTCCTTCTAGGTAGTAGAGATCTTGTTTTGGAAGGTGGTCTACTGAAGATCAAGTGTCCCCAGTCTCTGGATTAGAGGTAGATAAATTGGGATGCTGTGGAGACATCAGACAGAGGATACTTTCCTGAGATATGAGAATGACCTCCTAGGAAGCATCCATTCAATATTGTGTGAAAGTAAAAGATAACTATTCATTGTGATGGATGAGAGGGCTGAAGAGCTCTCTCACTAAAATTGCGTTATCTTTCTCACATTCCCCACAGATCTGGCGCATGAATTTCGAATGACTGGAGTTAAGGTGGCCTTATAAATATATGAACAGGAAATTAGTGCAGATGTGGACCATTTTGCCTTTCAAACTCTTCCGTCATGACTGATCTATTTTTATTTTGAATTCCAAATTCCTTTCTACCGACGATAGTCTTTGATTCCCTTGAAACTCCTATCACCCTCAGTGCTGCTAAACATTCTTTTAATCTCTGTTCATATGCCACCCTTCAACCCAAGCTAAACCCCCCCCCCAAAAAACCAAATTAGACCCCTCTAATATGCTCTGATCATCCTACACTCACACACTCCACCCCATACCCCGACTCACTCCCCCCACACTCCCAGCCGGTTCTCACATTCCAGCTCAATCCTTTTTGGAAATTCCAGCCTAACATCCTAATTAGTCCCAAGCTCAGCTTCCCTCTACTTACACCCATACTTCCCTTCTCATCTCCTTTTATCTCTTACACACCCAACTCAACCTATTTTTCTTCCTTGCCTCACTCCCCCAGATCCACAGAATTCCTTCCACAGCTCCCGTTCACTAAACCATATCGCCGGGACCCACAATTCCTAGCTCTGGCATAAATCCTCCTCGAATCACCACCTCCAATACCCCGTTGTCCCTCTGGCATTCTCATACCTGCATTCTCATCCATTCAGTTCTGCCGATTATGGACTGAATCTGATGGTGTCTTTGGGTCGGCTGTTTAATGGTGTGTGGGTGTTGACAAAGGCATTAGGAACACAAAAAAATGGAGAGCTGAGTGGGATTAGAGATATGCAGAAAGTGAGAAGGAAAGCCAGGCAAAGAAATTCCTGCTTCAGCTGAAAATTAAAGACAAGATCACAATTTTTAAACTCTGTTAAAATGAAATTTGCCATAACTTTGCCCATATCAGGAAGGTTTGGGCTGATATTTATAATGCATATATTCAATTTGATTATTGACAGCTGGACTGTTAAATAGAATAGAAGACCAGAACTGGTGTTAGTAGTGAAATGAGCAGAATAATGATAAATTTTAATTGATTTGAATATCTAATATAAAACTGACTTCACATAGGCTTTCAATCAATACTTCTAAAAATGTTCAGTCTTTACTACTGCTTAAGCCTCATTAATAAAGCAGATATTGAAAGAAAACATGAAATAAATTATTTTCTCTCAATTGACTCATTACTATGAAGATTACCTTAAAAATTGAACACTGCTCCTGGGAAAAAGCTCTCATGGTTCAAGCACATATCAGCAAAATATTTCAAAAAGTGTGACGCTGGAAAAGCACAGCCAGTCAGGCAGCATCCGAGGAGCAGGAGAGTCAACGTTTCGAGCATAAGCTCTTCATCAGGAAGAGCTGAATTCCTGAAGAAGAGCTTACGCTCAAAACATCAACTCTCCTGCTCCTCGGACACTGCCTGACTAGCTGTGCTTTTCCAGCGCCACACTTTTTGACTCTGATCTCCAGCATCTGCAGTCCTCATTTTCTCCATGGCAAAAATGTGTGACTGCTATCAGAAACCATGGCTTGCTGCATGCACTGTCATGAAAATTCATTGGCAGCACATTGTAGATTGAAAGTGTTACAATCATCATTGGAAAGCCATGAAGCAAAATAATCACATTTCTCTAACCATCTCCTCATAAAGGAATTACCAAAAAAAAAGTTGTAACCTTTGCTTTAATATGAATGAGGCAGAATACATATGAAAGATGAATTAACAGGCAAATGGCATTTCAAATAAAAAGAGGTCATTTTAAATAGTCAATCCAACAAAGGTTTATCTCACACAATCAGAACAACATGCAACATTCCTTGTATATAGTTGATAGCATATGTAATCTAATAGCTTTTCCAATTTGGCATCTTGATTTTCCACTTTCCCACTCGATTGATTGGACCTTCAAGTCAGATCTACCAACTGACTGTGTGGAGTTTGCACATTCTCCCCGTGTCTGCGTGGGTTTCCTCTGGGTGCTCCGGTTTCCTCCCACAATCCAAAAATGTGCAGGTCAGGTGAATTGGCCATGCTAAATTGCCCGTAGTGTTAGGTAAAGGGGGTAAATGTAGGGGAATGGGTGGGTTGCGCTTCGGCGGGTCGGTGTGGAATTGTTGGGCCGAAGGGCTTGTTTCCACACTGTAAGTAATCTAATCTAATCTAATCTAAAAGATGTACTTCTTTCAAGGTTGACATAGAGATGGTCATCAACTGAAGAGCAGTCCTGCAGAACATCTTTTTCTAAATTTACAAGACTGTTTATAGCTCTGATTCTGCAAACATCTCTCTCTGATTCCTTCAATAAATCCTTTTCAGCAGTCTGGTCAGCTCTGGTAAAACAAAAGAAAGGCAGTAAAATTATTCAAATCATAGTCCATGATCCAACCCTGCCTTCAGCTTTCTGTCCTGTCTAACTCTACTACATGCAGCTTGTTTTAAATGTGCCTCCTCTTCTTCCTTCTGCTGCAGTACTCCTTTGTGCCTTATATCAATCCCATCTTTGACTGTCTTCTCTGAATCTTGTACCTTAGCATCCATTCTGTTAGTAAAGCTTCCAGGTCAAGGATCATGGTTACATAGACCTGGAATTTATTATTATCCAAGAAAATTACCACTGATCTCTTTACAAATTTTGAAAACTCTTCAATGTTCTTTCCAAACATTATTAAAAACAACAATAGATTCCTTAGACACGTTAAAGAATGTTCATACTTCACTTACTGTACTGCTTCTGAGTTAAATTTCATTAGGAGAAGCATATTAGAAGTGGTTTAGTGCAGTTATCCTTTCCATGTGCCTCCTGTTGATGTTCTGATTGAAATTCTTTTGTAGTTTCATGTTTTTATTTTAAATATAAATTTTAAATCCTTTATCAGATCACATCAAAATAAACATTAGCAAATATTTATATTACAAAAACTTGACAAATCCTTAGACTATTTATGCATACACAATCCATTCTAATGAATGAGTCAAAATATTGTCAGAAATTATTATTGCATTTTGATAAATGTAGATAGCTCATTCTCAAGAAACTCATCTATGTCAGCTCTCAATTACTAAATGGCCTTTTTCACTTTGCCAAAGGCCATTCAGATGTTTCTGGGTTGACTGAGAAAAGAAATTGTAAACATAGTCAATGATAAGATTCCCAATAATCTCTTCTTATTCAGTCTTTCTGTCAGAATCAAATCCTTATAATTAAATATCTACCCATTTTCAAAATAGCAATTCAGAAAATGCTTACTCTGGGGAAACAGCTATCAGTAAAACATGTATTATTTTTAGTGTCTGCACAAATTGTTGCTGATCTCACTTGAATATGCAGCCTAGATGTCATTGTGTTGCTCTTTTTAAATAGAACAGGCAGCTCACCTTTTGACAATTCATACCAATTTGGAAATCAAAAGTCTGTCAAAAATCAGTTAGCTCCAAACACTTTGCATGTTAGGAAGTGCAGTAGCAATTCAAAGAGATTGACACTTTGGAGTCAAATATGTATAATGCCTTGTTTCAGTTACTCATTCTTTCTTAAAAGATCCAGAGTCAGAGCTAAGTCTAAAAATTGGCTAGGTCGTTTAACACCCTTTGATTATTGACTCTGCTCACATACCAATGGTTATTTTAGACTCAACCTTAATTATACAATGTCATTCAGGAATATAATTGTTGTTTATTTTGTCTCCTATGATCGGTGTTTGTAAAGCTGCATTGGCCATTTTTCTGCCTATTGTCATATTGTAATGAACATATACTTTAATTCCTGAGCTGCCTTCTCTAATGTTCCTGTGCCATTTAATTTCTGCAAATTTGACTGTTGTTAAGCATCAAAATACAATGTATTTATTTCTGTTCAAAACAGAAGTAGCCCCAAATGTGCCTTGAAGCACTCAACTTATTTCTTTACCCCACCCACCCACAACCACTATCACATATTAAACCTCTGAAAAGTACTTAGTGTTTTTGGGCCTTCAGTCAATTTTTCATCAATTATCAAGGCCCATTTTGATTCTATAAAGCATCCAATTTAATCAAATATCTTCTGAATGTTTAGGTTTAACATTTCAAGATTCTTTCTACAGTCCACTAAAATATGTTTTAACAGTCAAGGTCGTTGATCAGGCAGGATTTGTCCTTCCTAAATCTTGATTTTGGACTGGAAGATGTAGAATCCATTATTTGTAAAATCCTGGTCATCAGGTGTGAGGCACTCTTTCTGTTGTTTTACGTGGTGCAGATCTGGCCCATTCCCAAAACCAGCACCTTTGCAATCACCCAAACCATCTTCTACTTCATCTGGAGGTCTAAGATGGACTGTGTCCTCAGGGCCACCATGTATGAAGCTCTAGATAAGGAGGGAAAGAACATACTCAATGCTGCCCTCATCCTGATTGCCATCTTTATGTGTGGATGCATCAAGCTGTGCATAGATCCTCAGTATGCAAGCACCAATTGTCACTATGTCGTCGGTATCACAAAGGATAGGACTGGCGTCGTTACTTGTCAAGTAATTGGATCGTTCCATATCGCCTGTCCTTCACAGAGAAATTTGCAAAGAGCAACATATTCAACCACAAATCCACCAGAGAGTGGTCAATGTATAGAGTCCTCAAGATGTTGAGGGAAAAGGAGAGGGTGCATCCTGTGAGATGCTTCCCTGTCTAGACAGTCATTTGGCAGAATGCCTGATTACTAGAGTTTTCCATCAAGCACAAAGACATCACTTGGCTGGTGGTGAGAAGGGCAATAGCTGTGACATTCTTCATGTACACTCAGCCAGCCTCCCAGTCTGCACCATCGCATGTTGCCCTCAAAGTGGCTATGGGGGAGTTGAGACTGTCTCACATCTCCTAGAATGTGCCTTTGCAAAGGAAGTCTGGAGAGAGACACAATGGTTTTTGTTAAGGTTCATCTTGAGCAACTCCGTGATGCAGGCCTCTGTGGTCTATCGTCTGTTCCTTGGAACACACACCAATACAAATATTGACTGTGCCTGAAGGGTTATCATCAACTCAGTAAAAGACATTCTTTGGTCTGTTTGAAACTTTTTTGTCTTCCAGAGCGAAGAGTTGACTGTGACCAAGTGTTGCGGACTGGCACATTCCAAGATCCAGGACTACATACTGAGGAACACGCTAAAGCTTGGGTCAGCTCCCACCAAGGCACAATGGGGAAAGATCACCATCTAAGGTCTTTCTGCCAAGGTTAAATGGAGATCTGTTCAGTTATCGGATAATCCCAGCACCTCAAAAAGATGGAAATGTAATCATGTACAAGTAAAAAATGTCTTTGACTTATTTGCTGGATAGAGTTAAACTCCAATGTTTGTTTGTTTGTTTCTCCACATGTTACTTCACAGAAGTGAATTGCTTTAGTGACTATGTATATTAACTTTTTTATGAATAAAGTAGCGTTTTGAAATTTAAAGATAATTGGTGGGGGTAAGAAGTAAAAACAGAAAAAGAATACTAGAAGGCACACTCAATAGGTTCCCTAACAATAGTTATATGGTCAGAGAGAATAAACCAGGAGATAATGAGAGCATGGAACAAGTGAGGTATGTTACTCATGTTTAATCTTAAAGCAGACAGGCAAATTTACAAGGAAGTCCTAAGGAAGAATTTATGTCATATTCAGGATGGTTATCTTAAACAATATGTTGTATATCCAATTGTGGATCTGGTGATGGGTAATGAGGTAAGTTTGATAAATTACATCAAAGTTTAAATTTGCTTAAGAAATAGCGACCATAACATGGTAGAATCCAGCATTCAGTTGGAGAAGGAAGAATGTGGGTCAGAAACAACTGTGCTTAACTTAAGTAAAAGAATGGGTGCTGAACTGACTGAAGTAGACAGAAAAAGGAGTTTAACAGCAAAGATGGTTAAGGAATAATGTTTAAGAACTTTTATATCTATTTTTAAGAAAATAGTTCACAGCTCACAGCAAAGATATATCACTCTGAGGAAGAAGGATCCTAGGAAGGAGCTAGCCAGACATAGTCATTCAAGGAAGTTAAGGACAGCATCCAATTAAAAGAAAAAAACATACAAAGTGGCAAAGTTAAATGTAAACCAGAGGATTGAGAAAGTTCTAAAAACCAGCAATAGACAACCAAAAATAATAAAATAACAGGAAATTAACATTTTGAGATTAAACTTATAAGTAACATCAACATAGACTTCTTTGAATATATAAGAGCAAAGAGAGAAGCCAAAATGAATATAAGGCCCTCAGAGAATGAGTCTGGGGAAATAATAATAGGGAACTAACGCGGCTCAAGTCCAATTATTCCTCAGGACCTGATGGAATACATCTTAGGATATTAAAAGAAGTAGCTACAGAGATAGTGGATGCACTGGTAGGAAATTTCCAAGAATTTTTAGAGTCTGGAAAAGTCCCACAGATTTGAAAAATTACTAGTGGAACATTATTTTAAGAAAGGAGACAAAAATGCAGCTAACTGAAAGTCTGTTATTCAGAAAATATTTAAATCTGCTCTAAAGTATGCAATTACATAGCATTTAGAAATACATAACATGGCTTCATAAAATGGAAATCAAGCCTGACAATTTTACTAGAATTCTTTGAGGAGATTACAAGCAGAGTAGATAAAAAAGAAACAGTAGATGTAATATATTTGGATTTTAAGAAGGTGTTTGATAAGGTGCCACACATTAGACTACTTAACAACATAAGAGCTCATAGTATTTGAAGTGATGTGTTAGCTTGGTTAACTAATAGAAGACATACAGTTGTCAAAAGTGAGGCATTTTGAACATGGTAATCTGTAACTAGCAGAGTGCCACGAGGATCAGTGTTGAGGCTACAATTATCAACAATATATATGAATGACTTGAACAATGAAAATGAATGTACTATGACACAAAGGAAGGTGGATAGGCAGGTGAGGGTAGGGGTGGGGGAATGGCACAAAGAATCTGCAAAATGGTTATAGACAAGTAAAGCGAATAGACAAAAACTTTTATGGATGGAATATAATGGAAAATGTGAGTTTATGTACTTAGACAGGAAAAAATTGAAGGTCTGAATATTATTTAGTTTGAAAAAGACTGCAGAATGTTCCATGGATTTGGATGCCCTCATCCATAAATCACAAAGAAACTAGCCTTCCAGTTTAGCAGGTAATAGGTAAGACAAATGGAATACTATACAAGGGTGTACTTATCACAGTTTTTAATATGTGAAACTAACACAGAAGCCAATTATTTGACATGAACAACAAATTTTTATGCACTATACTTATTTTAAAACAATTGAAATTGTTCAGCATTGTTGAAGGAGGAGTGAGTGAGTTTGTATTAATATACTAAAATATTATTACAAAGACACAAGATTTCTGGCTCTGCAAGCTAATGAAATGAGTGTTAATTCATGCCCTCCATTACATGATGCACCTGTGACAAAGTGTAAGCAGAAAGCATGTAACCAAATGGGTCACTGAACATCAACCTTGGTACTAAAAATGGCAACGTAAAATTCAGCACTACTGACCCTGCAAATTCCTCATGCATAGGGGCCTGAGTTCAAATTTGGAGAAATGTTCTTTAGATCTGTTATCAACAGCCTGCCATAGTCATTGGAAATGATTCACTGATACCAGAGAAGAATTGGTATTTTGATGTGGAATGAGTTGATCTCATTAAAGTATGGAGCCAACATATTTCTCTCTAGATGAGGTGTTAAGGAACTCTTCCCTGAGTTTTAATCCTTTCCTTCTGGTCCACCTTCCATCTGGAGAAGTCAGTTCTCTTGATGAGGGCTTCCCAATGAGGACCACCTAATGCGGACCATCCAATGAGAAACATCTGAAAAGGACTGATGCCTACAAGGGCTGGTGGATGAGGATTGCCTGATGAAGACCATCCAAAGGTGACTGATCACTGAGGGCTCTCCAATGAGGACTGCCAAAACAACATTCATTGCTATATCCTGTTTCAAGAGGTAGAAAGTTTGCTCTGTGTCAATCAGTTATTTGAATCCTTTTGACCAATGACCATGAGGCAGCTACTCATGACGTTATGTGATCATTGTCCCCTTGCCCACTGCCATTTGAAAATGAGTTTTCATTCTTTAAGAACAGCGCCTTATTATTTTCAAAAATGTTGCACTCATTCTAGGGATCTTAAGTGGAGTCAGATTAGTACATAAAGAACAATAAAGACAGGAGCAGCAGCAGGCACTTCAGATCCTTGAGCCTGTCTGCCAATCATAACAATCATCTTATCCCCAGCCTCAACTCTACTTTTCTGTCCACTTGCCATAAGCCTTAAACCCATCACAAATTCAAAATCTGTCCATATTTTTCCTTAAATTTATTCAGTATGCTGGAGTCCACTGCATTCTGGGAGAAAGTGAGGACTGCAGATGCTGGAGATCAGAGCTGAAAATGTGTTGCTGGAAAAGCGCAGCAGGTCAGGCAGCATCCAAGGAACAGGAAATTTGACGTTTCGGGCATAAGCCCTTCATCAGGAAGGGCTCCACTGCATTCTGGGCCAGTGACTTCCACAGATTGAAGAAGAACAAACACCAAGTTAACTAACAGTCTCTCTTATCACTCTTTTCTTTCCCTTGGGCACCATGCTTCCCACTGAACTGTTTATCCGAACAATCAATAGTGTAGAGAACCTCACTATTTCACTTATATCTTTCTGGTGGGACTTTGAGCTGAGATTAGAGTTAGTTGAACTTTGAACAACTGTGCATTTTAACAAAGAAGAAAACAATCATATTGTTTGCTCTTGGTGGCAGGTCTGAAACATAATGCAATTCAGTGCTAACCTAAAGAGCACTATAGATGATTTGAGAGTGAGTGTTGCTATGGCTGGCAGTTTGTTGGATGTTGAGTTGGTTAATCAAAGAAGAACTGATGTTAACCAGCCAAATATATAGAATATTGAGTTTAAAATAAAATCAAAAGAAAGAACCAACTAGTTCTAATTGGTTTTGGTAGGTGCAGAGTAATTTGGAAGCTTCAGGACTGATCGTTGTTTTTCAATCTCTCTAGTTTTCTATCCAGTCAAAGAAGTTATTGATTGTTCAGAGTTCCCATAAGAAGTAAACAATTACTTCTGGTCTTTGACTGACCCTGCTTGCAGTTACCAATGACTTTGAAATTAGATATATGGTTAAGTGCCTGTGAATAACTCATTATCCAATGATTGCATGAAGGCTTGACATCTAACATTTGAAACTGTAAAATTGAACTGGCAAATTACAGTTCTTCTATTTCTTTTCAATTTATCCCTTAAATGTGCATGTCTGTCCATCTGTCTGCTGATATTTGAGTGGAGGTTATGATCAAGGAAAATTAAGTTTGGAACATGGTATTAATTGAATTATCTTGTTTAGTTTGATCTCGCTGAAGTTATTGACTAATAAATGGTCAATTATTGTTTGAGTTACAAACTGGTGTCCAAGATTTATCATTCATAAGTGCTGGTTTGGATCAATTGGGGAAGTTTTGAGTGTTTTTAAATACTTTCATTTCACTGTGTTACAAATCCAGTGAGACCAAAGCTGATTTGATTTGGCTTGTTACACCTGGTCACAACAATAGCCACACAAATTCCTGCAGTGTTGCTGTTTAATAAATTAAAATCTGTGCCTTACAAGTTGTGTTAACTCTTCCATTCAAAGCTGAAAACATCTCAACACCAATCTGCCAATGTAAGATGGCTTTTTTAAAATTGTTCCACAAATGCAGTCAATATTTAGATTGCAAAAGAAAAGCAGCATTATACTTAGGAAACCATGAGTAAACAAATACTCAGGCTCATATTCAGTTATGGAATCACTGAAAAATGTGAAAAATTTCACTTACTTTGTGATGTTGTTATAAAGGGAACAGGGCACATTTATTTTTGCCCATGTGTTCAGAGAGATGATAAACTTTGACATGGTCTGAACAAAACAATCTGAAATATTGTGAAGTTGTTGAGTGGAAGGAATTATAATTTCTCAGAAAGAAACTGATTATAAAATCAGAATCACACAGTCCAGAAATAGGCTAGTTCACTCTTCACAACAATGCTGACTCTTCGGAGTAGCCTTCCAACTTATTATATCAAACTTTTGATTTCTCTTTTTAAGCGTAAACCAATTGTTCCTATGGGTGGTAACATTGAATGGGCTCCCATCATTTTTTTCAGGGATTCAGAACACCATCAGTCACTGTGTTTAAAAAAAGACATCTTGAGCTATATCCTCTGATAACTGATACTCTTGCCTTTGAAAATAATTTATCTTCATTCATCCTATCAAATCATTATGGCGATTGATTCACAGAGCCTGATATTTTATATAGAGGAAATTCATTCATCCATTCTTTTTAAGCATTAGTGGTTCAGGATTGTTATAGGATTATCTAATTCAATTTAAGCAAGATGACTTTGCAATGTCTTCATATGACCTTTCTGTTTTGGTAAAACAACTGGCAACTTTCTCTAAAATCATGATTGTCATAGAGTCATAGAGATATACAGCTTGGTAACAAACCTTTAGGTCCAACTCGGCCATGCCGACCAGATATCCCAAACAAATCTAGTCCATTTGCCAGCACTTACCCCATATCCCTGTAAACCCTTCCTATTCATATACCCATCTAGATGTCTTTTAACTGTTGCAATTGCACCAGCTTCCATCACTTTCCCTGGCAGCTCATTCCATGCGTGCACCACCCTCTGCGTGAAAATGTTGTTCTTTAGGTTTCTTTTATATCTTTCGCCTCTCATTCTCACCCATGCCCTCTAGTTCTGGACACCTCCACCCCAGGGAAAACATTTTTTTCTATTTATTGTATCCATGCCCCACATGATTTTATAAACCTCTAACAAGTCACCCCTCAGCCTCCAACGCTCCAGGGAAAACTGCCCCAGCCTATTCAACCTCTACCTGTACCTCAAGCCCTCCAGCCCTGGCAACATCCTTGTAAATCTTTTGCGAACCCTTTCAAGTTTCACAATATGCTTCTGATAGGAGGGACACCAGAATTGCATGCAATATTCCAACAGTGGCTGAACCAATGTACTGCACAGCTGCAATATGACCTCCCAACTCCTGTACTCAATACTCTGACTAATAAAGGAAAGCATACCAAACGCCTTCTTCACTATCCTACCTACCTGCAACTCTACTTTCAAGGAACTATGAACGTGCACTCCAAAGGTCAAAGGTCTCTTTGTTCAGCAACATTCCCTAGGGCCTTACCATTAAGTGTATAAGTCCTGCTTAAATTTCCTTTCCCAAAATGCAGCACCTCACATTTATCTAAATTAAACTCCACCTCCCACTCCTTAGCCCATTTGATCAAGATCCTATTGTAATTTGAGATAACATTCTTCGCTGTCCACTACACCTCCGATTTTGGTGTCATCTGCAAACTTACTAATTATACCTCCAATGTTCATATCCAAATCATTTATATAAATGATGAAAAGTTGTGCACCCAGCACCGATCCTTGTGGCACTCCACTGGTCACAGGCCTCCACTCTGAAAAAGGACCCTCCACCACCACCCTCTGTCTTCTACCTTTGAGCCAGTTCTGTATCCAAATGGCTAGTTCTCCCTGAATTCCATGAGATCTAACCTTGCTAACCAGTCTCTCGTGGGGAACCTTGTCGAATGCCTTACTGAAGTCCATATAGATTAGATTAGATTACTTACAGTGTGGAAACAGGCCCTTCGGCCCAACAAGTCCACACCGACCCGCCGAAGCGAAACCCACCCATATCCCTACATTTACCCCTTACCTAACACTACGGGCAATTTAGCATGGCCAATTCACCTGACCCGCACATCTTTGGACTGTGGGAGGAAACCGGAGCACCCGGAGGAAACCCACGCAGACACGGGGAGAACGTGCAAACTTCACACAGTCAGTCGCCTGAGTTGGGAATTGAACCCGGGTCTCAGGCGCTGTGAGGCAGCAGTGCTAACCACTGTGCCACCGTGCCGCCCACTGCTCTGCTTTCACCACTCCTCTTCATTACTTGTTCAGAAAACTCAATCAATTTCATAAGACACGATTTCCCATGCACAAAGCCATACTGACTATCGCTGATCAGTCATTGTATTTCCAAATATATGTTATCCCTCATGATTCCTTTCAACAACTTGCCCACCACCGATGTCAGGCTCATCGGTCTATAGTCCCCAGGCTTAACGTTGCCACCTTTCTTAAATAGTGGTACCATGTTATCCAACTTCCAGTCTTCCTGCACCTCAACTGTGACTACCGATGATACTAATATCTCAGCAAGGGGCCCAGCAGTCACTTCTCTAGCTTCCCACAGGGTTCTAGGGTACACCTGATCAGGTCTTGCATTTCAAGACATCCAGCACTTCCTTCTCATAATGGGGCATTTTTCAAGATGTCACCATCTATTTAGTCACATTTTATATCTTCCATGTCCTTTTCCAAAATAAACACTGATGCAAAATATTCATTTAGTATCTCCCCGTTTTCTGCGGCTCCACACAATGGCCGCCTTACTGATCTATAAGGGGCCTATTCTCTCCCTAGTTATCCTTTTGTTGTTAATATTTTTGTAAAAACCCTTCGGATTGTCCTTAACCCTGTTTGCCAAAACTATCTCGTGTCCCCTTTTTGTCCTCTTGATTTCCCTCTTAAGTATACTCCATCTGCCTTTATACTCTTTTCAGGATTCACTCAATCTAGCCTGTCTATACCTGACATATGTTTCCTTGTTTTTCTTAACCAAACCCTCAATTTCTCTTGTCATCCAGCATTTCCTAGATCTACCAGTCTTCCCTTTACCCTAACAGGAATATACTGGCCCTGGACTCTCCTTATCTCATTTCTGAAGGCTTCCCATCTGCAACAACTTTCTATTTATCTATCTGAAACTTGTGACTGAGTTTTTCCTGATATCTCTGTTTAGAACTAAAAAAAAGAGATCAACAGTTTTTAACTCATTGGGTCTCAGGTGTTTTAGATTTATTGGGAAAGATGTATTTCCATATTGTTTATTGACTGAGCAGCAGATCTTAAATAGTTATCTTTCGAGCAGTTCATTTCTCTAATTTTTACAAATATCCCATGCTTCTTAAAAAAAAACAGCAATGAAAGTAACTCCAATTTTGAACTCATGCATGTGGGGAATAAAGGTAAGAAGAAATCCAAAAAACGTGATCATAGTTCTAACAGTAAGACAAGGGGAAAGTTTGAAGTTGTGAAAAGTGGATTCATCACAGATATCAGGAAAAATCTCTGCACACAAAGAGCAATCAACAATTGAAATTGCATTCTGAGTGCAGGGATTTTTTTTATTTCAAAAATATACCTTATTCATAAAATATTTTGATGATCTGTACAATTTGTGGTGCCATACATATATTTACATTCTATTTCTTTACATACAGAGATCGGAATTAATCATTCATAAAGACAGGTCTGTACGTTTACCGTCCATATATTTAGCTGAGGCTTCAGCGGATCCCACTTACTGAGTGGACCCCTGTTCTTCTTTGGTAGGCAGACATTACACGGTGGTCTTTCCCCACCACGCCTTGGCGGCAGCTGCCCCAAGCTTCGTTGCGTCCCTCAACACATAGTCCTGGACCTTGAAATGTGCCAGTCGGCAACACTCAGTCGGAGTCAGCTCCTTCAGCTGGAAGATCAACAGGTTTTGGACAGACCAAAGAACGTCTTTGACTGAGTTGATGATCCTCCAAGCACAGTTGATGTTTGTCTCGGTATGCATCCTGGGGAACAGATCGTAGAGCATGGACTCCTGCGTCACAGCACTGCTCGGGACAAACCTCGACAAGCGCCACTGTGTTCTTCTCCAGACTCCTTTTGTGTAGGCACATTCCAGAAGGAGGTGTGTGACAGTCTCGTCTCCTCCACAGCCCCTTCGAAGGCAGCATGCAGTGCGGCAGAGAGCCCGGGCGTGCTTAAAGGATCTCACAGGCAAAACCCTTTGCACTACCAGCCAAGTCATTCTGAGTGCAGTGATGGGAGGTGAAAAAACAGTGCAATTAAAGAGTCATTTGTCATTTGTGACCGAGGAGGCTATCATTGGTCTCATAGAGTGGAAACCTCATTTACATTGTCTTCTGTCATTTTGGAGAACTGGGAGAACAGTGCTGGAAGTTTCCAGTGTGTCAGTTTATTTTTATCGATAAGTTGAGATGGCCCAAAAACAATTCTTTATCTTTTGAAATAAGCTTTTGGATTTGATTCATTTCAAAAGCAATCTGGCATATTTGCATCTTTTCCAATCCCACAGGGAATGGAATTCTTTGGAAAATTAATTGGACAGCTTCTGTAAATTGCATAAAGACATGTGGTAAGAGTATCTGACTGGCCCTGGAATTCTAAGAAATCAAGTAAAAAACAAAGAAAGCAGCTAGGCTGTCAGTGTTAGAGGAGGGAGTAGGTTGGTGGACATCCATCTACAGGGTAACCTTTGGTAAATTTTGCACCAAGGCAAGTAGGGTGGACACGTAAACTTGTTGGAGCACTCCATACCCTCTACTTCTCTCTCACTGGTCTCCTTCCTCCCGTTGTCCTTCTCCTATCCTCCTCTCCCTGACCTCCTCCCCTCTGCCCCTTTCCTCCACCACCTCACTCCCACTCCCCAAACCCCTCTTCTACATTCCCAGAACCTCTTCTCACTACTCTATTCCCCTACTCTTTTCCAATTGCCTCCCAATGTGTCCCCAGCTTCACACTTCCACGGCATTAAATACCCTCTTATGGGTATATAAAATGCAAACTGAACTTAAAATCCCAGCTGTCTACCTTCTTGGTGGACCTCTAGCATGAAAAGTCTGTCCAAAAGCTCTGACAGAGGTTCAGCAGAACAACCTAAGGAAAACCATGATCCGGATGCTGGCTGGCTTGCTTGTGCTCGCTATTCCCACTTCACTGGTCAACAAGGACCTGAAAACATTTCTGGAAATGGTCATGCTGAGTCACTTGAGAATATCAATTGATTCAGTTCCAGGTGGATCTTTGAACTGTAGCACATGAATTTTCAGATCCGTAATATTTTCATGACCTAAAAAAGTGTATCCATGAATTTGTCAATGTTCCTTTTGAAACAGAAACTTTCAATGTTTGCAAGTCAGTGCTGAAGGTAAATAAAACTAAATGAAGAAATAACTGAATAATAATGTGATTACTGCAAGTTGGCATCTGGAAGTCTATCTCTTTGGTATTGCAATAAAGTCATTAAGCAGCTTGAGGTAAACAGATTAAACTTGAGAAGAATTTCTGAGAAGCATTCAGCATTTATATCTAGCCATCATTTTATGCTCTGATGTTTTAGAACAGAAACAAAGCATGCACACTCATTTATGTATTTGCAGGCATAATTAGAAAGAATATAATATTCACTAGGAGGATGACATCAGGCTTCACAGCATGCTAAGAAGAGATATTAAGACAAACGTCCAACTTTGCCTGGGCAATGGCCAAGGAAAGAGATTAATGAAGAATCTGTCACTGTAAAAGGTCTAATTGAATTTGCATTAGTCAAGCTATTACAAAAAGGAAACTAATTTATCAAATTAGCAATGAAAGATCCTCCAGATATCACATAAGAAAAATATCATATTCATTGAGTTATACAATAAAAATGACAATTTAAATAATCAGGGATATGCAACTTTTGTTCTTCTGCTCCATTTTGTAGAGTGGGTGAAACTGAACAATAACATTATTTAAATTTTTTTTCATATAAGCCAAACAAACTGACAAGTTATTTCATCGAGTATTTATAATGGTCCCATACTAATTCACAGAAGCCATTCAAATGCCTCAAAAGTAACTTAATTTATTTTTGTAATTACAAAATAAAACATTTGTCATGGACAGACTTACTAGGTCAATAAAAATGACAGATGTGTAATAAAATACTTAGGGTTTCCTCATGTTTTATGTATCAGTTACAAATTTATTATTTATCTTCAGTGCTCTATTTCTAACTATTTTCTGTCAACGTCTATAAGCATGGTTATAGCTAGAAGCAACTGGCTCAGCACAATTGACATTTCTTTTTGGCAAAGTCCAAGTTGCATTGAGTTTATTGGAGAGATTTTCACTGTGATGTCTAGCCAGTTCTTTCACCATATCTTATCAAACTCACCTCAAGCGTTATTCACCACACCCTTATGATGTTTCTTATATCTGATTTCCATGCTTCCTTACCATTTGGCATTCCCTGAGCAAATTGCCACTCAGTAGATATCCACTGACAGACTAGCATTCCTTGTGTCCATCAAAAGAGCAGGAGAATCGACGTTTCGAGCATAAGCCCTCCTGAAGAAGGGGCTTATGCCTGAGACGTCAATTCTCCTGCTCCTTTGATGCTGCCTGACCTGCTGCGCTTTTCCAGCAACACATTTTTAAGCTCTGATCTCCAGCATTTGCAGTCCTCACTTTTTCTTTGTGTCCATGCCATCATTAAAAAGCGTGGTCAAGGACAGAGTTGAAACATAGTGGAGAATGGGATAATGATACTAAGATTCTCTGACAGAGACCTAGAGCTTTTGGTAATTGGTTGATCCAGGGGAGAGGTGTTCTCTTAAAAGAGAACTGCTGGTTTGGGTCTGGGGTCACGACTGGAATCAACACCATCTCCAGTGAGTACAGGAATGGCAGGCAGTGCCACAAGAGGTAAATGATCTTTTTCACTCTGCCAGAGTAAGTGCCACATTCTTCTCTCTGCTACCAGACTCTCACTCTATCCTGGCCAATGCACTTATCTCCCACTAACAATCATGAACTGCCAGTCTCACAAATGCATTCAATACCTTGCCTCCCTCACTAACTCTCACCTCCATCAACCTCTCACACCCATTAACCCTGCATGACCTCCACAATGCCCCCTCAGTTCCTCTTATGACCTTATGACCTTTCCTCTTCATGCTCCAGCACAACCAGCCATATCACTCACTACTAACCCACCCATTACCCCTTTCTTTTATTGCAGGAGAAGACAGGCCTTGACAGGGCAGAGTAAGCCAAGAAAGGCTCATGGGCGTTCCCTGAAATTTGGATCCTCACTCCTGACAAAGAAATATGAACTGGCAAGAGAATACTGGGATTGCTACTACAGCGATGCAGAAAACATCTATGGCCTGCCATATGAGTAAGAACCACTCTACATGGCACTGCCACTCCCTTATTAACCCCATAGTCACTCTCAATCATTGCACCCCACCTCTAATCACTGACCATGATCTGCCTCTCTCTTGTGTCTTGCAGGAACAGCCAGCCTTCATATAACAGGTGCAGAGGAATGCCCTGCCCACCCTGTAGCATCTTCTTTGACTGCTGAGGATGAGAGCACTCCTTTTTGTTAGAGGAAACACTGGCATCACTTTCTCCAGCTCACCCCCCAAGCTCAAATGCAGACAACTCAGTGGGAGTTAGCATAGACAGTGCGAGGGATGCAACTGTGGGAGCAATTCACTCTGACAACTCCACAGCTGACAACAGATGAGATCTTTGTCACTTGGAGGACTGTTGGAGACCAGTCACCTTCCCAACCCCAGGCAGGAGGTACCTGTAGTAGCAGTAATCAGGGACTTAATTCAGAAAGGAGCAGCAGCATCAGACAGGCAGTGGGAAAGCAGTAATCCCCTTTGCCTAGAAAAATCTGTGATGATGCTGTCACTTTAGCAAGGTTAAAGGTCCTTGTTTTTTTTAAGAGAGATTATAAAGGCAAAGGTGCTGAGGGGTTGAGAAAGAACCTAGTTTAACAATAGCAGGGGAGTGGCCAGTTCTTCCAGTTCAGGTTTCTCCTAGTTTGGCTTAATTGTAGCAGTCTCAAGATGCTCATGTCCAGACAAAGGTTCCAAGCTCCAGCAGAAGATTCTTGACTGACTTTTCTCTCTAAAATCTCTTTGGAAATTATTCCCTCCTGCCTGTAAGAATCTGTGTTTTAGTTTAACCTTTTGCCAAGAAGTGTGTTTATGGGATGTTACTGGATTAGAACAGTTCCTATGTTAAGTTGCTGTATTGGATTGGTTACATTTTCCAATAGTTAAGTTATTCTAAATTCTGTTTTCTTTTGTCCATGTTTCAACTGTAATGTTTAAATAAATTCTGTTTTGCTTAAAGCTGAGTGGTTTGACCAACTGCATCACACCTAGAATATCCACTCCACACCTGCATTTAAAATTAAAAGAAGTGAGGGTCTAGGCTACCTTCTGAAAATATTTTCACGGGGAGTGTGGCATGGTCCATAACACATCAACAATGCAGTTAGCCACATGACCATTCCATGGACTGGTTGCCATGGAGAGCTAAGTCCAGGCATTATCAAAGCTGGCTGGTGAGGTGGACACACCAGCCCTCTATCACTCTATCCATTAATCCCCAGGACTGAGAGTATGGTAACTCACTCCAAGCGCCACTTCCAATCAAGCAGACAGGGCAGTGCCAGGAGGTACCCATGCAGAGAGGAACGACACGCAGACTCCACTGCAGTTCCCATTCAGGTCATTACAGAGCTGGTTGTCCTCTCCCCATCCCCTCCACCTCTACCCTGCCTGTCACCCCTTCTGACTTGTTGAAATGCAAGTTGAAGAGCATTAACTTGCCTCTGGCAAGATGACCCTCAGAATGTGTGGCCTGACAGGACACAAGTAATCCCAGGGTCACCCCAGCCAAAATCCAGAATCAATAGACTTCATAGCCAAACAGGGCCCCTCCACCCCAGCTATAGAACCAGGGAGTATAATAAACTGCAGTGGGACAAAGTGGAAGAAGATAAATTATTCACAATAATGCTGGCACAGGTGACACCCCACTCCTCCCTCTTTCCCCTTGTTTTCTGTGGATAGACCCAACAGAATGATTGTGGTCCACTCTCTCAACCTCCAAAACTGGATAATCCAGATAAAGATATACCCAAATCCCCAAATCATTCCTATACAGGGTATATTTCGTAGGATTTCGAAAAAAGGCCATTTCAGCCCCGACCCATCAAGCCTTTGCACCAACCCTCTGGAGACCATCTCACCCAGAACCAGCCCATCCCTGTAATCCCATATTTCCCACGGCTAACCCACCTAGCCTGCATATACCTGGACACTATGTGCAATTTAGCATGGCCAATCTGCTTAACCTGTGCATCTTAGGGTTGTGAGACAAAACTGGAGCACCCAGAGGAAACCCAAGCAGACATGGAGAGAATGTGCAAACTGCACACAGACAGTGACCCAAGAGTGGAATCTAACCTTGGACCCTGGCACTTGAAGTCACGGTGTTCATACTGAGCTACTCTGCCACCTGTTTCCCCCAACTACATTAGCCCTATTTCCTGGACTGTGGAGTCAAAACACTGACCTGTGACCCATTCCCTGAACTACAGAGGCACAGAAACCATATCAGATGAAACCAGCTGGAGGCCTGACCATGGCCAATTCACAGGATTGGTAGAGAAGACGACCCTTAATGTACACTGCCTGAACTTCATGACTGATAGGTGCCTTAATGTACTTCATTCAGTACTACTTCCATACGATTTTGAACCATGACTACCTCTTTACTGAAAATGCAGTATGTTTGTTATGTTATCTGTTGGCGCATGATACAGGTATGAAATTGATACAGCACACTGCCAGACAGCAAGATGTTCACTCCCTTACCTGAGGTCTGCTGACTAGCAAGAAAAACTGTGTGACTGCATTAAATAGCAAGGTAGGGCAAGACATGGATGCTGTAAGCATACAAGTAGCCACAAAATGAGTGTACATTTATAGTGTAAACAATCAGGCCTGCGATGCAGCCTAGTCTAGTCTGTGAGCAGGGTGCATGCGACTGTGTGCAAATGCCCATCTTACAGCTTTTCATTACTAGTTGCCAGTGTACCCTGCAATACACGTCTGTGCTTCCAGAACACAGTGCCAGGTCATCGGAGAGATATCAGGATGGTCAAGAGTTGCAAGAAGCAGCATGCTAATGTCTGTGAAAGAAGGTGTGGCTGGTGCCTGTGGATCATTCTCTGGGCTACACCATGTTTGTAGGCAACATGGAGGCTATGTGCAGGAAGCAGCATGCTCTTGTTTCCAAGTTGGGTTTTCTTGATGTTAGCTTGTTTGACAAATTTGACAAAATGAGAGGTTAAATATTAATGAAGGGTGATGGGCTGTCAACACATCATTAACAAGCAGTAATTATAATCAATCAGTGACTCATCGCCATCTGGTGAGAGTCCCTCCACACCACTTGTGAAAAGCATTAGTTTTTCCCAAGTTTGAGGTAGGCCTTGCTGCATTCTCATTCAGTTCTGTTTTGTTTTATTAGATTCGCTCATGAGATATGGACATCTCTGGCTGTCCCAGCACTTATTGTCCATCTCGAGTTGCCCTTGAGAGCATGATGGCAAAAGTGAGTACTGTAGTTCCTGGAGATCAGAGTCTAGAATAGAGTGGTGCAGGAAAAGCACAGCAGGTCAGGCATCATCCAAGGAGCAGGAAAATCAATGTTTCGGGCAAAAGCCCTTCATCAAAAGTCCTTGAGAGCATGGTGGTGAGCTGCCTTCGTGAACTACTGTATTTTATGTGCTGTAGGTTGACCCACAATGCCATCAGAGAAGGAATTCCAGCTTTTTGATCCAGCAAGAGTGAAGGAACAACGATATATTTTCAAGTCAGAATGGTGAATAGCTTGAAGAGGAACTTGCAGATTGGGACGTTCCCATTTGTCTGCTGCCCTTGTCCATCTAGATGATAGGTTTGTGGGTTTGGAAGGTCCCATATAAGAAGCCTTGGTGATTTTTTTTTTGCAGTGCACCTGATGTAAGGACTGTTGGACTAATCTTCCATTAAAGATGCAGACACGAGTATGGAGTAATGAAGGTATTTTCTCTACATTACTGGATCAAAAATGGAATGAGTTTTGACACTGTTCTACAAAATAGCCTTTTCTCAAAGAGAAAGGGTTTTCATTGGGTAGTCTGCTATTTGTTCACTTGTCAGTTCACAGTGTTCTATAAAAATGGAACAACATATTGATTGATAATACAACAGTGGTAATGGAATAATAAACAAGCAGCTATCTGATATTCCATAAATGAAAATTGAATTACAAGTGAAACATGCAGTCAGACAGACACTTAAATATATTTGAAAGCAACATTTCCATTTGATCTCCAATCCAAAAAGATTTTTGGAATCATATTTTCTTGAGAAAGATGAAAAGCAAAACAGTTTTGATAGAGGCTTTGAATTTCATTTCAGAATCTGAAAAAATAAATTGAAATCCACAGAAGTGATGGAAACCTCACTGAACCAACACACTGTGTATGATTGTCTGAAGCATAAAAGGCTGTAAGTTAGCATGTTGAAGAAGTTCAGTTCACACATTATATAGGCAATTTTAAATCCAGAACCAGGTGGATTTGGGTTAACTGAGATAAAAAAAATTAAAAGTCTCAAACACAAACTTAATCTTCCTTTAATCTTTATCCTTTCAGTTTTAACATAAGTGTCAAAACCCATTCTTAGGAAGCAAGTCATCCATTTTACTGCTTGAATACTGCCAGTTCTGATGATATATCCGGTTTAAATTTGAGCTTCACAGCTGAACTAGGAAACCTGGCAGCTAAAGGAAAGTGAAGGCTGCTTCATTGAACAGTTAAGTGTTTTCTCATCATTGCTTTTGTCCCAGAAGAACAAAGACTATTTCCTCCCAAACAGCAAATGTCCTTCCCCGCAAATGAACCAACTCTGTGATTGTAAACTCAGTGATCAGGTGCGCCCATCCACACCATTGTCAATATCACGGGCTTCTATTTGACAAAACATACGAATCACACAACAAAGGGTGGTGAAACAGCAATGAGGATTCTTGACTTCAAAACAAGGCTATATATAAATAATGTTAACTAAGAATCAAAATACACTTTTCTGATTCATACCATCTGTTGCAGTAAGCTGTGTGCAGGTCATGGGATACTGTATTGGATCTTCTATCAGTAATAATGCATGCCAGGATTTTAAGATAGCATGTGTGGCCAGACAGGCTATGCAAAATAATGAACTTATGATGGAAAATAATGAACTTATCATGGAGCTACAAAGGATGGGCAAGGACTAAAGCATGCTGGGAAATGGAACTGAGACTTGATCAAACTGATTGTGTTAATTCACATGCTGCAGAATCCAGACAGGCTGCAGCTACCAAGAGACAGATTTCAAACAAACCTGGTAACTGCAGACTCCACCATACACACCAGAATTTGGGTTTGAATGGGTCAATGGAATGCCACCCTCAGGATGATTGGAAAGATCAAGGTGTGTACCAGACACAGAGGTGCCTTGCACCCTTATTTCGAGGAGGCTACATATACTCAGTGCCTCCAATAAGGGATACGTAAGGACGACCCTGCCATCAGTGTGCCAACACTTGGTTGGGTCTGAGCAATCAGGGTGATTGAGCCTTATTGATCCATTGAAGGACACTCAAGCCCCTCCCAAAAGGGTATGAAGACTTTGGAGTATAAGAATCACTGTAATACCACCCTAAGGAGTGGTAACTCAAGTGGTAACTTAGAGCAGTAACTGAGAATAAACAGCAAAAGAAAAGACACCTCTGAAACCATTGGAAGAAGACCAAACAACATCACTAAATGGAGCCCGACCAAGTTCTAGCGTGGTGATACATGATCATCAAAGTTAAGTTAAAGCATAAGATGGATTTGTAGTGTTTATCATTAGTTTATAGTGTATTTATTGTTCGAATACCGATTGTGTCAAATAAACGAATATTATTATATTACTATTACTAAGAGTGAACTCACTGTTCCGTTGCTAGATATAAGAGTTCAAACATACTGTGTGGCAGGCACAACTCGTGCATAAAGATACATATGCATCATATCACAACATCCCTTCTTTCTTTCAAACTATAGGTTTACCTTCAAAAAAGTCTAAGTATTTACATGACAGAAAAAGCAAATAACGTTGTGTCTGAATAAACTACAAGACCAAACAATAATGCGCAAAACAATTAAATGTATCAGTTGAGAGAATTCTGAGTCAATATTTCGGATCCAGCAGGGTCACTGCATCCTAAACAATAACTCTGAATTCTGAGGAAGGGTCACTAGACCAGAAATGTTAACTCTAATTCCTCTCCACAGATGCTGCCAGACTTGCTGAGCTTTTCCAGCACTTTCTTTTTTATTGTTGATTTTCAGCATCCATAGTTCTTTTGGTTTTTATCTGAAATGTATCAGTTGTATGCTAGTTCTTCCAGTTGCAGTTGTGATGATCTTTGCTGGAAGTTTCTGTATATTATTGGGTTTGCTCTATTTGTGTAGTGTCATAGAACTCACAATAGAATTACATAGTGATTTTGGTTGTGCTGTTGTTCTGATTTGGCTGTTTCATCATAAGTCATGTTATTTACTGTTCATAGATCAAGGTTCTAGGCATATGTCTGTGATTTCTATTGGATTCCATTTCAAATCAGTTAGATGTTATACTTGATCTTTCTGTCCAGTGGTCGTGTTAGATAATTTGTTTCCAAATACTAGTCATGGCACCTTTCAGTGTCTCCTGTTTTTCTTAATAAATGTATCATGTGCCCATTGGAATATTGATGATGGAGGAGAGGTGTCCTCACATTAGTTCTGTAGTATGATGTTTGCAGGTTCAGAATTAACACATATATTCAAGTGTGCCTCCTTACATTTTGATTGATGATCTGTATTACAAATAAGGTAATCTTCTTAGAAGGTAAGCTTTATTTTCTTTCAAAGGCACTCTTTGTGGCCTCTGGTGTTAAGCATTGTCCTCAGTATATAATGAACGGTAATCAAGAACAGGTCAGCATGCACCAGTAGGCCTGTGACCATAGGAGCCATTGTACAACATCTGGGATGACCAGGATGAGCTGTTGTAGTGATACCTGAATGAAATGGATCCCACAGATAGAACCTCTGCATCATTGTCACAATGAGATTGTTATTGAGATGGCTGAATCATCACTTGCCATGTCAATGTGTATATAGATTTCAGTGTGGAAAATGGAAGGATATCTGCAGTGGTCCCAGCATCCAATTTTTCATATAATTGCGCTAAACCCGCAAGGCTGAAGGCATATAATCTGAGCAGTGGCAAAGGCTTCTGTGGTACCACTGTTCTAATAAGACCTTTGATGTTTACCATGACGAATGTCTGCTCATGTCATTTGTCAATGGTCTGGCCATACTCATTCTCTAACCATGTAGCCTGATGTCTCAGGATGGTGATTGTTTTGTTCTTTCCTTTGTTTTTTCCATTCACACTTCCAATGTCCTTCAGAGTCATATGCCTTGCAGAACAGTATTAAAAGCTTGTCAATTTCTGTGTGCATCGAGAAGACAACACCATCTGCATTAGATATGGTACCAATGGAAAATAAATTATACTTTGACTATAAACTTGACTTATATGTAATGTGTCTCTGTAATTACAAATACTTTGCAGCAGAGTTTCCAAACTTAATCTCCAGGCTTGTCCATTAGATATTTTTTGGAATGTTTCCACTGGGATAGATGCTATCATGAACTGGGGGTGGTTAGCTTAGCTTGCTGGAAAGCTCGTGAGTAATACCAGCATCTTGGGTTCAATTCCCATACTGGCTGGGGTTAATATGAAGGACTATCCTTCTCAACCTTTCTCTATGCCTGAGGTGTGGTAACTCTCAGGTTAAACCACTGCCAGTCATCTTTCCCTGGAGAGAGAGCAACAAGGACGAGGGTTCTGTGTGAGAAGAATCAATTAGTCTGCTGACCAGCTCTGTTTCTGAGACGTTGTAATTATGCTTCTTGCCTTTGTATCTATTAATAAATTGGTCAATAGTCTCTTTCAGTTATGTTTAAAAGACATTAATTCCAGATGGCGTGCAAAGAAGTTGAGCTTTATTCATCATGTCCTTTCAAGCAATCTCCATATTTTGTCTGGATTTTTAAGGAAGTGATTGGGCAACAATGAAATATTCAGTGTACGAAGGCGTTCGTCGTCTTTAGCCATGTCAGTTTTAGAGGTTTAATGATGTGGTTCAGAAATATTGAGGTCTGGAAAACATTGCTCCAAGCATTGTCAGCACAAAATAAACTCAAACTCAAGGCCTGTTGCTTTCCAGTAAGATGCTGGAGTTTTGTGGTAACCTTGTAGCTTTTGTAAGATATTAAAATTTATCAGGAATGTGAGACCTGTTTACGTTTTTCTTAAAAAGCTCTTCTAAACGTAACTTTGCTCTGAGTGGCTCCTGATGTTTTGTCATCGGTTTTTGCTTGACTGTAATGCTGGCACTAACTAGCTTTCAGTTAGTCCTGCAAAAGTACTCATCAACTCCTTTTCTTAATACGTCAGTGAAGCGATGCCTGGTTCCAATCCTGAGATCTCATTTTGGGCTCCATGCTGAGCTGTTAGTTCAGCCTCACAGGGGGTGAAACTTTGTTATTGCAGTGGTTGTGATTGGGAAGGGCAGCAAAGGCCTGTAAACCGTGTCAGTGAGGTTTTTTAATTCACTCGTGGGGCATGGGTGTCACTGGTCAGTATTTATTGTCTATTCCCTCGTTGCTCTTGAGAAGTGGTAGAGAGCTGCCACCTCGAACTACGGCAGTCCAAGTGCTATAAGTGTACTCACAATGCCGTTAAGGATGGAATTCCAAGATTTTGACTCAGCGACAGTGAAGGAACAGCGATATATTTCCAAATTATGATAGTGAGTGGCTTTGAAGGGAATTTGAAAAGTGGTGGTGTTCCCATTTATTTGCTGCCCTTGTCCTTCTACTTGACAAATGATTGCGGTATGGAAGGTGCTGCCAAAGGAGCCTTGGTGAATTTGTAATGTTGTAGACACTCTTGTATACTATCACTTGAGCAAAAGGTGCTTCAAACTTTTCACACTAAATATTAGTTTCAGTAGCTTGCAGCCTGGATTAGCTCACTGGCTCTACTTTCAGAACAGTCTTCACTTGCTGATGGCTGTAAGTTCCTTAAATGAAATGGGACATCTCAGTTCTGGTGGGTATTAGACCATATCATAAATTGTTCATAATTCAGAACAAATAGGCATTTTCTCAGAAAGTGCCTCTAAGATGATGCATGTGGGAGCCAGAAACTTCGTACTATAAGCATGTGATAGAGATAGCTGCATTCTTCACATGACTTCTGCTTTTGAGAATGCTTGATGATGTCATTCATCAGATTGGACATACTCGCACTGACACACCAAAACAATCACTAACATGATAAAATAAATAATAATTTATGTCATTGCACTATCATTAAATTTGGTAATCCATTGCAGAGCTGACTACTACTATGTTGGACCATATAATAAATTTAGACTATAAACTACTTACCACAAACCAAATAAGGAGAAATAAATCTGTAAGTTAATGACGTAGCATTTTAACTGGACTCAGCTGTCATTAAGCTTTATGTCTTGAATAATTAGGTGTTAACAGGAATAATGGCATAGGTGGTATTCACATTATTTTATATTATTGAATTTCATGCAAAATTCTATTAAGCTTATGACCAGGCAGGTTCTGTAATATTGTGCATTGCAATTCCAATGTGAAGATCACGGACTGCCATATTTGTTAGTCCAAAGTCATTTTGTTTCCAATCTAGCCCCTGTTAGCTTCTCTCAGGTCTGTCTACCTATTGCCCTTGCTTTCTTTATTATAAATCCAAAAGTGCTCTTGCACACAACTGACTGGTTATTTCCCATCACCAAATCACCATGACATTTTTACAAATTTTAACTCTTAACCGCCTCCAGTAAATCACCCATGCAGCCAATTGAATATTTATATGCAAACCCCTTATGGGCAATGCAAACCAACAGACATGAGGGAGGGGTAGGGAGAGCAGGAAGGGGTTAAACCAAAATGGAGTTGCAAAGGCAGATAAAGCACCATATTTCATGTGGTGCCACCTCTCTTGAAAGGCGTCAAAAGCATTGGTGGATACTGTGTGCTCCCTCTCAAAGAACATCTCGGCACAAACATAACTGCAGAAGAGGGGGTAGACAGTCATTACAGATGACCCTCAGCAAAGCCCACTGCCTGGACCTGTTTGTAGCCAGCCTGACCAGGCCCAGGAGCAGACCTACAAGGAAGTCCTCCCTCTGATCTGCCCACACACCTCTACACCATGTGTCCAAAGAACATGAGGGGTTAGGGCTGAATTGCAACCAAAAACAGAACAAAAGATTTTGCAAATAATTGAAAGTGGAATGAATCACCCAGAGCTAATATAAACGTGGTTTCTCCATGCACTCCGAGGGTGCCGCAAAATAAACAGTTGAGCTGAGAATCCATGAACTGCCACAATCCGCTCTTATACAGAAGTGCTGTGTGCAACATCCTCTACCCCAGGTCCCCAATGAAAAATGGAAAGACTCTTGCCTGGAGAGCTCTCTAATGGTGATCCCAGCTGTTTGGTGGCAAATAAGCATGTGGATGAAGGGGTCAAGGTGCATGGTATGCAGCAGCATACCCTGGTTTTATCAGCAGCAGCATTATCAACTTCACCCGCCTCAGCATCTCTGTACGATTTCCATTCTTCCTTGTCTGAGTAGACATATGACTAGCTTATCACCCTCTCTTCTAAAATCTGATTGAAAATTTGTAGCTCGGGTATCTGTTGTTGTGGTTCTGCTCGCCGAGCTGGAAGTTTTTGCTGCAAACGTTTCGTTCCCTGGCTAGGGAACATCATCAGTGCTGTTGGAGCCTCGTGTGAAGCGCTGCTTTGATGTTTCTTCCGGTATTTATATTGGTTTGTTCTTGCCGCTTCCGGGTGTCAGTTTCAGCTGCAGTGATTTGTATGTGGGGTCCAGGTCGATGTGTCTGTTGATGGATGTTCTTGCCGTTTCCGGGTGTCAGTTTCAGCTGTAGTGGTTTGTATATGGTGTCCAGGTCAATGTGTCTGTTGATGGAGTTTGGGGATGAATGCCATGCTTCTAGGAATTCTCTGGCTGTTCTCTGTCTGGCTTGTCCTATGATAGTGGTGTTTTCCCAGTCAAATTCATGTTGCTGGTTGTCTGAGTGTATGGCTACTAGAGATAGCTGGTCGTGTCGTTTTGTGGCTAGCTGATGTTCATGGATGCGGATTGTTAGCTGTCTTCCTGTTTGTCCTATACAGTGTTTTGTGCAGTCCTTGCATGGTATTCTGTAAACTACGTTAGTTTGGCTCATGCTGGGTATTGGGTCCTTTGTTCTAGTGAGTTGTTGTCTGAGCGTGGATGTTGGCTTGTGTGCTGTTATGAGTCCTAAGGGTCGCAGTAGTCTGGCTGTCAGTTCTGAGACGCTCCTGACGTATGGTAGAGTGGCTAGTCATTTTGGTTGTGGCATGTCCTCGTTCCTCGGTCTATCTCTTAGGCATCTGGTGATAAAGTTGCGTGGGTATCCGTTTTTGGCGAATACCTTGTATGGATGTTCCTCTTCCTCTTTTCGCAGTTCTGGTGTACTGCAGTGTGTTGTGGCCCTTTTGAATAGTGTCCTGATGCAGCTTCGTTTGTGTGTGTTGGGGTGGTTACTTTCATAGTTTAAGACTTGGTCTGTGTGTGTTGGTTTCCTGTGTACCCTTGTGGTGAATTCTCCGTTGGGTGTTCTCTCTACTAACACGATAGGAATGGGAGTTGGCTATCCTTTTCCTCTTCTCGTGTGAATCGGATTCCTGTGAGTGTGGCGTTGATGATTCGGTGTGTTTTTTCTATATCTGTGTTTTTGATGATTACAAAGGTGTCATCAACATATCTGATCCAGAGTTTCGGTTGGATTTGTGGTATGGCTGTATGTTCTAACCTTTGCATAACTGCCTCTGCTATGAGTCCCGAGATTGGTGATCCCATGGGTGTTCCGTTGATTTGTTCGTATATCTGATTGTTGAATGTAAAGTGTGTGGTGAGGCACAGGTCCAGTAGTTTAAGTATGCCGTCCTTGTTGATAGGTTAGGCCTCCTGTGTTCTGTTATGTATGTGCAGTAGGTTGGCTATTGTTTCTCTGGCTAGGGTTTTGTCAATTGAAGTGAACAGTGCCGTCACGTCGAATGATACCATGGTTTCTTCTTTGTCTATGTGTGTATTCCTGATGACGTCCAAGAATTCCTGTGTTGATTGTATGGAGTGTTTGGATCCGCTGACTAGGTGTTTCAGTTTTTGTTGTAGTTCTTTGGCCAGTTTGTATGCTGGTGTCCCTGGTAGTGATACTATGGGTCTGAGTGGGATGTCTGGTTTGTGTACTTTGGGTAGTCCATAGAGTCTGGGGGTGTTGTTGCTTTCAGGTTTCATTCTTTGCTGGTCCGCTTTGGTTATCTGTCCGTTTTTTTGTAGATTCCTTAGTGTGTTGTTTATTCTATTGGTGAGTTGTGGTGTGGGGTATCAAAAACACAGATATAGAAAAAACACACCGAATCATCAACGCCACACTCACAGGAATCCGATTCACACGAGAAGAGGAAAAGGATAGCCAACTCCCATTCCTAGACGTGTTAGTAGAGAGAACACCCAATGGAGAATTCACCACAAGGGTACACAGGAAACCAACACACACAGACCAAGTCTTAAACTATGAAAGTAACCACCCAACACACACAAACGAAGCTGCATCAGGACACTATTCAAAAAGGGCCACAACACACTGCAGTACACCAGAACTGCGAAAAGAGGAAGAGGAACATCCATACAAGGTATTCGCCAAAAACGGATACCCACGCAACTTTATCACCAGATGCCTAAGAGATAGACCGAGGAACGAGGACATGCCACAACCAAAATGACTAGCCACTCTACCATACGTCAGGAGCGTCTCAGAACTGACAGCCAGACTACTGCGACCCTTAGGACTCATAACAGCACACAAGCCAACATCCACGCTCAGACAACAACTCACTAGAACAAAGGACCCAATACCCAGCATGAGCCAAACTAACGTAGTTTACAGAATACCATGCAAGGACTGCACAAAACACTATATAGGACAAACAGGAAGACAGCTAACAATCCGCATCCATGAACATCAGCTAGCCACAAAACGACACGACCAGCTATCTCTAGTAGCCATACACTCAGACAACCAGCAACATGAATTTGACTGGGAAAACACCACTATCATAGGACAAGCCAGACAGAGAACAGCCAGAGAATTCCTAGAAGCATGGCATTCATCCCCAAACTCCATCAACAGACACATTGACCTGGACACCATATACAAACCACTACAGCTGAAACTGACACCCGGAAACGGCAAGAACATCCATCAACAGACACATCGACCTGGACCCCACATACAAATCACTGCAGCTGAAACTGACACCCGGAAGCGGCAAGAACAAACCAATATAAATACCGGAAGAAACATCAAAGCAGCGCTTCACACGAGGCTCCAACAGCACTGATGATGTTCTCTAGCCAGGGAACAAAACGTTTGCAGCAAAAACTTCCAGCTCGGCGAGCAGAACCACAACACCCTCTCTTCTAAACTGTCACTCCATCATTGAGCTAGTTAAGAAGGGCACAACAAACAAGCACTATCCTGGAGACATGGTTGAGTGAGTACTGAAGTGCTCCTCCTGAGTCACCCATGGGATGATACAGCAAGTGAACATTCAAGGAACCTAAAATTTTTGCAGAAAGTAAACTTTGTGATAGCTCCCTCAATAGCAAACTCAACTAGCAAAGATTATTGCCTGTTGTCACAAATGAGCTGAGCATTGAAAAGGTGAAATCACTAGTTCAGGTATCTGGCTAGATGATGCCATGGAGTTCTGAGTGCCATATAGTCATGGTATCATAGAGATATTCAATAAGGAAACAGACCCTTAGTCTAACTTGTCCATGCGATCAGATGTCCCAAACCAATCTAGTCCCACTTGCCAGCACCTGGCCCATATCCCTCTAAACCCTTCCTTTTCATATACCCATCCAGATGCCATTTAAATGTTGCAATTGTACCAGCCTCCACCGCTTCTTCTGACAGCTCATTCCATTCACGTACCACCCTCTGCGTGAAAATGTTGCTCCTTAGGTCTGTTTTATATCTTTCCACTCTCACTCTCAATCTATGCCCTCTAGTTCTGGACTCTCCCAGCCCAGGGAAAAAAAAACTCTGTCTATTTGTCCTATCTATGGCCTTCATGATTTTATAAACCTCTATAAGGTCACCCCTCAGCCTCCAATGCTCCAGGGAATACAGACCCAGCCTATTCAAACTCTCCCTGTAGCTCAAATCCTCCAACCCTGGCAACATCCTTGTAAATCTTTTCTGAACCATTTCAAGTTTCACAACATCATTCCGATAGGAATTGCATGCAATCTTCCAAAAGTGACCAAACCAATGTCCTGTACAGCCGCAACATGACCTCGAACTCGTGTATTGAACACTCTGACCAATAAAGGAATGATTTGGAGATGCCAGTGTTGGACTGGGGTGTACTATTAAAAAAAAAATCACACAACACCAGGTTATAGTCCAGCAGGTTTACTTGGAAGCACTAGCTTTTGGAGCACTGCTTCTTCATCATGTGGTCGTGGAGTATAAGATTGTAAGACGTAGAATTTATAACAAAACTTTACAGTGTGATGTAATTGAAATTATATATTGAAAAAGACCTGGATTTTTTGTTAAGTCTCTCATCTCTTTGAATAACCATGTTGGTTTCACTGTGATCTTCAGTGCTACTATCATTATTTTTTTTCCCAGATTGCAGGTCTACATGCAGGAGGTCCCTAACTGAGTCAACATCTACAGTATTGGTGTTTACTCATTTACAGCTGACTGCAATACGATTGGAGGCTTGCCCCACAGTTTAACAGCAATGTAAGAGCTCAGTTCCCCTTTTCAGATGCTGTATAGTAAGTTCTGTCTATCCTACATCTCATCCTGACTCTTGGTGGCCTGCATTATTCCCTGTGACACAGCATTGCAACTGTGGATTCAACAACACGTACAAGAGTTTCATCCTCATATCCATATGATTCAGACATCTGGATTACTGGATGGTCCTGCATGGCTTTACTGAAACTACCAACCTGCTTCATCCCCACCCTCCCTCCCTCATATCACCACTACCAATGCTGTTATGGTTGAAATGATCTTCAGCTCAGAGTTTCATGCATCATTGGACCTGATGGAGTTGCCAGTAAAATGACTGGTTTGAATCTGTCAACCTTTCAGCTGCATTGTGCTTACTTTCAGCATGCAGTCCTTAACTATTTGTTTTTGTTTTTGTGCTTTTTCTTGATTCTGTTTCACTTCACAGGCATTTAAGTCTTCGAGCTGTACAGAAATATATAGAAACAGACAATAGACTCTTCCCATTTCTACTGTGCATTCACAGCAAGGGACTTGATATTGACCCAACTGAGGACAAGAATTATGAATATAAATTTTTCTTTCAATTCCTTCACTCTTAATCCTTCCCCTCTAACCTACATTCTTTCCTTTATCATTTTAGTCATTCTTCTCCTTTTCTCTGGTGTCCCCACTGTAGTACCTCACTCACCCCTTGGAATTGTGGTCTAATTCAAAACTTTCCTTGGCTTTTCTATAATTGCCCCTGAGCCCACATCCATCCAGCTCCCATACTCACCCTTAACCCTGCACTGCCTCTTCTTCAAATCCTCTGTTCTTTTACCCTCAGAGGCACACCTCAGACCCCATTGTGACCCCAATTTCACATTGCAGCTCCCAGCCTTCCTTGATCCCCTGGTCCCCATCGCTGGCTCTCCCTTCTGCCTCTCAGTTGCCTGCAACCAATCCCCTTGATCCTGCTGACACCCCAACCATGCTCTTTAAGTTTAACTCACTGCCATACTTTCATAACTTAATCTGGAAATTTTCTGTTGAGCCCCTTTTAGTTTAAACCTCTTTTATTTTTAACCTCAGATGGCTGCCCCAGTCAAGTTAGCTGGCATCAGACAGTGTGGCTACCTCGCATGAGTGAAATGGCTGGGTCACACACTGTTAGCAGGATACAACAACAATATTCTGCCAGACCTGTTATGAATGACAGTCTGACAAGCCGAGTGGACAAAGTAGTCTGCATCCTTTATACTGTAACAGATTAAACGAAGGAAAGCTTTGTTTATTTTATGGTTTATACTATAGAAGTGTGTACTCATTAAAATGTTAAAGACTACATCATCAGACAAATTCTGTACATTTATATGGTCAGGTTTATTAATTTTTTTTCAATTTTGCCTAATGAGATTGCAGGAACATTATTCCACATGAGTATGCATGGAATGCTTACAAATGCAAAAGATGTTACCGATTATCACTGATGGGAATCCCAGTCTGCCTTAAATGCTCTGAGGATTTAATGTCAAAACATTAATTTATTTTGGGAACCTGTGTATTTGCCTCCCACCTCATTAAATTCCCTCTCTCACTTTTCTAAATGCCTCAGGTAGCCCTGGAAGATGCCATCCATAGAGTTGCATCGTTGGATCCTGATATTTGTGTTGATCGTGTTCATTTATTAGGTCATTTTTTTTGTACTCTGGCATATGTCAATGAGCTTGCAAGAAACTGTCAATTATTATTAGTTCGTTGCTGGACTTTTAATAAATTAAAAACGCACCATCTAGCAATGGAGTTAAAATTCTACTACAGTATTACTCAAAACTGGTGTACATTTGGAGATTTGAGCGTGGTGGTGTAGATCAAGGCAGCCAATCAGATGATCTACCACTACTACAATGCTGAAGGAAGGTCACATTAACTCTGCTTTCTCTCCACATATGCTGCCAGGCCTACTAAGTTTCTCTCTCCATCAATGCTAATAAATCTGTTACTCCTTTTTCCAGTGTTTTCCAATTTATATAATTCAGTTAGTTGTGAAAAACTGAGGGAAGTGAGTTTAAGTAACAGGTTGTCTTGAAATTCAAATGAATGGCCTTCTCAGGTGTCAAAACACTTGTGTTAGTATGCTGTTACTGCTCTTACCTTACCTATGATATTAAGTTTTTAAAGGCATGTTTTACTATCTATACATATTATTATTATTGGACTGTTTAGATACTGAGAAGGATCAATTTATCACATCACTTAAAAACATAGTTGACAACAATAGCTTCTGTACAACTTTTGCTTCAGTTTTCACATGTTGAGAGCTTGAGCATTTTGATATTGCAGTACAAGGTGTTGAACTTCAATATGGTACTATATTCACACACAATTACAACGACCAGAGTAAACCTTTACCAACATTGAGTAAATTAATCATTCTATTCCTGGTAGATCTTGAGACTGACATTGTTTGTCAGCAAAGATGCATGAACAGAATGGTTATAATCCCTCAACATATGCCTTCATTTGGAAGATTGCTCATTAATGGCCATTATATATAATCAATGTCCAGTACTTGTCTAAATTGTTCATTAATTGAATGACACTGACACAGAGAGCCATTAATGGAGGTTATTTATTTACCTTGAGCAATTTGGCTTTTGCATCAAGGGATTTTCATTCTAATTGTTGTCATTTTCCACTGCTTTAAATGATCCTCATCAATGTCTGCTAAAATTGTCCTCAACAACTGCACACGATCTATTTATATAGCACCTCTTGCAATTCATATGTTTATTCTGTGAATTGATCTGCAGTCTGCTCTTGGACAGACTTAACATGAAGCAACTGGAACATTAATAGCTGACAGTGACAAGAAATGAAAAAGATATTTGTACTTGGTACATTTTATTTTCAAAAAAATGCTTTTAAATCTCCTTGAATACCTGAGAGCTTCGTGGGCGGAAGCATTGCTCCTCTATAGCCTGCTACATTAGCTAAATTGGGGAACCTAGTTGGCAATATTTTATATTTTGTTAAATATGGTAAAACAAATTAAAAGAAATGATGAACATTTGAACTCAAGCAGGAAAAGGAACACTTCATCATTGTGACAATAGTGGTAAATAACTGAGTATCTGCAGGGATGGCTGAATGTGTCCTCTCTGTCTCCATTTCTCTTTATCCTTCAGGCCATAAGACTAAGAGAATTGATCTATTTCTTCCTCCTGTAAAACACATTAATTCCCTACAACTTTGGTATTACAATAATCGGCTATAAAATTAATTGTATCTTAATATTTTCAAAGCCTAATATAAAAATCATACTAGAGTACCTGTACACATAATTATATTACAGCCTGTAGAATTGCTAAATTCATCAGATATGTCAGGCCGATGAAATGCAGGAGGACGCCCGTGTGGAGCATAGACACTGCTACAGATCAGTTTGATGGAATGGCATGTTTCTGCTCTGTAAATTCTATTAATCTTACTGTAGTGAATTCAAGGCATTTTAATTCACAGTGACAATACTGATATAAGGCTGATAATAATTGTCTAATTGTTATGGCCTTCTAGATATCATTTCAGTAGACATTGGACAAACAGCTATTTAAATAGGCGTAGGATTTATTTAAGGAAAAGTCCAGTGACATTGAATCTGAGAAATTCTTTGCTCAGACGTGAAATTTGTCTCATTGTGAAGTTCTTTTGATCGTTATGGCCTGAATCTGTCAAGGTGGTCAGAACCGTATTTACAACCCACATCTGCTGGAATGTTGCCAAGTTACTTTTGCTGAAATATTTAGGTCAAATGTAAAACATAAAAGCAGGAGTAGGCGATTCAACCCATCAAGCCTGCTGCACCATTCAATATGGTCATGGATGATCATCGAACTGAATACCCTAATCCCACTCTCCCCTCGCCCCGTTTCCCTTGATTCCATGAGATACAAGAGCTAAATCTTCCTCTTCCTTGAAAACACCATTTATCAGCCTCAACCACTTTCAGCATGGTTGAGGTTCACCACTCTCTGGGAGAAGAAATTCTGAGTTCTGAAAGGCTATCCTCTTATCCTTAAACCAGGACACCTAGTTTTGGACTCCCTTGTCATTGGAAACATCCAACTTGCATCTAACCTGTGTCCCCTGTTAGAATTTTGTTGGTTTGTGGGATATCCCCCTCATTCTTCTAAACTCCAGTGAAGACAATCCTAACCAATTCAATCTCTTCTCATACATCAGTCCTGCCATCCCAGGAATCAATCTGGTATACATTCACTGCTCTCGCTCTATAGCAAGAACATCCCTTCTCAGGTAAGGAGATTAAACTGCACAATATTGCAGGCGTGGCTTTGTCAGTGCTCTGTATAATTTCAGCAAGACAGCCTCAACCCTACACTCAAATCCTTACAGTTTGCCTTCTTTACTACACGCTGTACCTGCGTACTTACTTTCAGTGACTCGTGCATGAGGGCTCTCAAATCTCAATAAACATTCCCTTCTCTCAATTTTCAGCCAATCAAATAAGAATCTACCTTCCTATTTTTGCTGCTCAAGTGGATAATCTCACATTTATCTAAACCATTCTGTATCTGACATGCATTTTCCCACTCATTCACCCTGTCCAAATCATGCTGCAACATTTCTGCATTCTGTTCACAGCTCACTCTTAGATCCAGCTTTGTGTCATCTGAAAATTTTGAGATTTTACATTTAATTCTCCCACCTGAATCATTATCATATATTGTGAATAGCTGGAATCCTGGTACTGATCCCCCTATGGATCCCACTGCTCACTCCTTGCATTTAGAACAATCCCATTCATTTCTACCCTTTGTTTCCTTGATTTTCTATCCATCTCAATGCACTACCCCCAATTCCATGCACTTTAATTTTACACGTCAAGCTCTTACATGGGATGATAAGGTTAAATACCTTCCCAGTTAACATTGTGGCCTGGCTTTTCTGATGGCCAAACATTAGTTTGACAGCTTAGTTTGGAGTTGCGTATTAAAACCCTGCAGAATCTCCAGCACAACAGAACCGAAAGGAATTGCCTCAGAATTCTGATGGGCAATTCCCTGTTCCTGCAAACACCCAAGAATCCTTACATAAATTGGAGAATTTGGAGGATTCTGCTGCAGTTAAGAAAATAATTACTCAGAAAATGTCAGACTATTAAAATAATGTTTAACAACTGAGTATCTATTAAACTGACCACACAGAGACCTTAACTATATCTCCACCAGATCTCTTACACCCACCACCCCTCATATACCGATCTGATATCTCTTCTCTCCCCCTGGACCTGAACAAATGCTCCTCTCTGTCTGAACTTGACATCCCCCTCTACCCTGAATTTCAACATCTCATCCAGCTCCCTGTCGAAGAACGAATACAATCCCCTCATTATTCCTAGGCCTGACAAACCCTGGTCAAATCCCCCAAAAACTTTCATTCCACCCTCCTGATGGATGGACCAAATACCCCAACCCCCATCCCCACTGTATCCTCTGCAATCTACCCCAATTAATGCTAAACACTCAATCACTTACCTCTCTCACCTTATGCCCTTGGACTCGACCCACCAGGCTATCTGGCAGCTTATCCGTATGCCAACCTGGCAGGTGTGCCATCTGACTCCCTAGCACATTATCCTAACAGCATCCTATTCTTCCAGTTCCCTTACATCTCACTTCTCTCATATTCTTACCCTTTCCCAGGAGCTCTCAAAGTAGCTGGGCTTCACAATGGACATTTAAATCACAGAATTGTGAGATGATGCTGCTCCTTTAACAAGATTATGTTGTCCTTAGTTTTTTATTTCAAAGAATGTGTAAATGTATAAACTCTGGGAGGTCGAGGTTTGAAGGGTGTTAGGGCCAATTTGAAGAGAGCTCACAGTTACTGATCCAGGCAAAAGGCTTTCAAGTTTAAAGCAAATGAAAGCTGAGTGGCCAGTTCTCCCAGCGCAGCTTTTCTCTGGTTTGGTTTGGTTTTAGCAAGCAGTCAGTTGTGAAGCTGCTGGACCCAAAGAAGCAGGTCCATGCTGACCCTCCCTCTCTCTGACATCTCTCCAGTAAGAACCTTGGTTAGATGTTTCTTTTGTTAGCAACGGGGTGTTTATGGGGATTGTTGCAAATATTTGGGACAGCATTATTAGATTGGGATAGCCTGTTGGGTTTTTGGATAGGTTAAGTTATTGCACATTCTGTCCTTTTTTGTTTGTGTTTCATTCGGTAATCTTGCAAATAAATTCTGTTTTATTTAAAACTAACTGGTTGGGCTGGCTGTATCACTCCTGGAATATTCACTCTACACTTGCTGAAAACAACTAGCAAAGCTAGGTTCCAGGTATGTTTTGAGGGGGGCTGGCCTGGACCATAACAATAGGGCAACTGACAGCTGTGGAAAAGGAGGGTACAGTTTGTCTACCTCCAATTATCCTGCACTATGAGAGACCTGTCAGATTTATGCAGTACTCCTCATTTCCGAAAAAGTACTGATTGGGATTGCCTGTCAGAAATGAGGAAGTCTTTCTTAACTTAAATCTGAATGTGATTACCATTCCTTGGAAGATGCAGTCTATTGCTTTGAGTTCAAGAATCCTCACCACCAGCAAAAATGCTTTTTCTGTGATTTCTATGCCCTTACATCATCGAAACAGCTACTGAGAGGGTACATAATTAAGGTGAAAAAAGGACGTGGAGTGGCAGGTGGATGGAAGGGGTAGGGTGCTAAGTGGTCAAAAGTTACAGATGACAAGGGAATGATAGGGTCGGGCAGCAGATGCATGATGGGGGAACCAACTGAGTGAGGAACAGGCGATAACAAGTGGGTTAGAATACAGATGGCAGGTGGTTAAGAAAGTGGAGTTTCAGTTTAGTGAGGGGTACAGATGGCAGGTGAGTGCAGGTGGGTGAAGAATCATGTGTGTGATGGGTACAGGCGCCAGGTAGATAAGGGGATAGGGTACCAGCTGGCTGAGGAATGTAGGTTGGTGGTGTTTTGGGGGCAGGTGGGAACTAAAGATGGATAGGTTCAGGTGGGGAGTTGTTGTAGTTGGAAGAGTGGGATTGGTTTTATTCAGGTTTCAGCTGCAGGAAGTTTAAGGCTCAGGGAGTCTCATCTCTACAGGAAGTGATTGGACGTGAATCAGGAATTAGGTCAGAGAGGAAGTCAGGTCTAGGGTGGGATTTGAGGGAAGTAGCAATGATAAGTTTGATTGCTCAGTTTTTTAATTAGACAGGAGTTAGAGCAGGTTGTAATCCCTCTATGTTGATCTGCTCGACCCGAGCTGCTAAGTGAGTTGGAAGCATGCAAAGTCTCTGACTCTAACTCAGGATTCAATCTTTTTGGAAGGTACACTGGGCACTTACTCATTTGAAGTGTCAAACTTCCCACACAATTTTCATTGAGACAGCTTCTTACACCATTTAAAATTACTGTCCATGGACTTGTCATAGGATCCCTAGTGTGGAAGCAGGCCATTCAGCTGATCAAGTCCACACCTTCTGGGAACCTGCTAATAATAGGATTTGAAGTCCATTGCATTAAAAATACTGTAATTGTTAGTTAGCAGTGAATCAATTAACACATCCACTTGTAATTTTTCCACTAGAACTTGCACTAATCAGAAATGTGAAAACAGTGTGTTACCCTGTTCCAGGAGCTCTGTGACCTGTCAGGCAAGCAATAATATGTTTCATGAACTAATCACATTGACAAGTTGTTCATGAAATGCATGAAGCCTGAATCAGGAGATTTAATTTAAAATAATTATTCCAAACCAGAACAAGAACTGAAAGCAAATAAAGAGAAGTTTCGTTGATGGAATTAAAAAGAGAGAGGGAGCGATGAAGGAGAAAATATCAATTTTTTAAAAAACTTAGGACGTTTCATTTTTTAATCCACAAAAATAAATTAAGATAAAGATTGAACTTTGATACCTAAAAATCTAAATTATATATTTCTAAGATTGTTTGATTCTTTGCAATTAAATCATATTGCACTGTTCAAAACATGTGCTGCAATAAACAGATCTAACTTTTTCAGGCAAGTTTCTTATGCATGTATAAGACAGGAGCATGTTTTGTGCCATACCATATATTTAAATGTATGGTCTCACCCAGATACCATTACAGTAAGGCTTCAAGACCATTAGTGCAACTCAGGCAACAACTTCCCCATTTCCACAGTTAAGGTCTGCTGAAGAGCTGAGTGCTAATGTGTGCTTTGCCTCCAGCAGGGTATGTTTACCTGATGCAGTGATATATTTGTTATCTTTCATTATATATGAAGCTAGACCTGGATAATGGGGTATTGAAAGATCCAACAGATGTTTATTATAGCCCACTAAAATGTGAAATTGGGAAATTCATATGCATATTTGTGTCTGGAGTAATATTTAAATTAATCAATTACATAAATCCATCAGTGTGTCAAGCTTTAAATGGCTTAAGTTAAAATGGAGTTGGCTTTTGCCCGAAATGTTGATTTTCCTGCTCCTTGGATGCTGCCTGACCTGCTGTGCTTTTCCAGCACCACTCTAATCTTGACTCTGATCTCCAGCATCTGCAGTCCTCACTTTCGCCTATGTAATTGCATCACTTTCCTGATGAATGATATTCAGGCAGTGATTTTTTTTAAGACAAAGACAGCTCTCAGTAGAATTGGGAATGGTGTTCTACACTCAGGTGATGTTATAACAGTCTAATGTGTTAGGAGAAAAATTGTTATTTGCTGGATTGAAGCATTCATGTTCATGACAGCAAAGTATTTATCAGCCACATTCTGAGCAATTACCAAACTTGTTTTAATAATTTCTAAATTTTATCATGCCGGTCATGATTTTCAAAGTCTCTGAGGAAGAGAGATTGCTTTATCTTTTCTGTAAGTAGTATTAAATTTGTGCCTAACCTTCACAAGTCCATGATGAAAGAGCTTTATTTAGAGATTGGCGATGTGTTTTTGTCCCTAGTACAACCAATAATTCCTTCAGCCTAATGAGTTTTGCTCTGTTTTCTATTTCCAAGTTGACACAGAGTTAATAATTCTACCTGGCCGTAAGCATTCATACCAAGCAATTGAATCTATTGTGCCTGTATTACATTCTATGAAGCCATCAATCTCTGATTCTAACATATCCATAAATGTATTATCAGCGAAGAGGGAGATATCATTGACCATCTCTTCCACACATGTTTTCTCACTGGAAATATAATAGTCAATAAAAGGGGAAAATGCTCTGATAGTATGACACATTTAGATGCAATACCTATATGTACAGAAGTTTCTGGGGTCTCTTGATGCACTAAAAAGGTTAATTCGTGATTTTGTAGATATATTGTCCCTATATAAAATGTTATAACGATTATGTATTAGTTGGAAGTGGGTCACTGATTCATAAGCACTTTGTCAACATTTACAATTAAGTAATTGCATTGGAAACATATATTTGCCTGTGATGTTATGAACAAGCATCTCTCATCATAATGATACTTACTGCCCAATTAATGAAGATTTTAATGAACACGATTGAAAATAAATCTATTTTAACTTCTCTATTGTTGACAACAGCATTAAATTTCAGTTTAAACTTGTTTTCTATTCTTGAATTCTTATTTATCCCTTAGGTCTCAAGTGTCTCCTTGGGATCAGTGCTCACATTGCAGCCCAACTCAACAATGTCTTGTCTCGTTCCTTCCCCCAAAGTTCATCACCTCACATGTATCAGGGTTAATAACTCATCTTCCCATCTGACCAATCTATTTTAACACTCCTAAGATCTAAGGCATCATTCTTCACTGTCAACAATTGGCCAATTTTTGTGCAAATTTACTTATCATCCCCCAAACACACACCTTATATTACCTCACATATGTCTACATCGTAAACAATAAGGGGTAAACAGTAATCCCTGTCAAACACTACTGGACCTTGGCCTCCAGTCAAACAATCAGTCTTCTACCACCACTCTGTCTCCTTTCACTAAGCCAATGTTGGATCCATCTTGCCAAGATAATCTGGATCACATGTGCTTTTACATTCTTTATCAGTCTCTCATGTGGGACCTTGTCAAAGGCCATGTAGTGTGGCAAAAAGCAATAGATATTTTGTGAGCAACAAGATCACATAAACAGAAGTGTGATAACTTGTATTATTGGTTGAGGAATGTCCTAGCCAAGACACCAAGGAGACTTCTACTGTTCTCCTTAGAAAAAGTGTCATGAGAGTGAGCCATACAATGGAGCTTCAGTTACAGAATGCATAGGAACAGCAGTAGAAAGCCTACTCTACTTTAATGGTCAAGTTTCAGTAAGATTCTCACTGCCAGCTGCAAACCCGAGAGGAGGATCCAAACCTGTTAAGATCGGACTTCTTAGAGGATAAGCTATTGGTCAGCAAGTTGCAAGAATTGAAGGAGATTAGGAAAGTTTTTCAAGAAAAGGTGGTAAACTTTTGTCCCCCAGTTCTCACACTGAAACGTTTTAACCTTTCCTGATCAGGAATTTCCTGTCAAGGTTTCCCTGTTTTTCAAATCCCTTTATGGATTCATCCCTTCATATATACGTAGTCCTCTCATCCTACAATGATTAGAGATCTTTGGCTTCTCTAATTCTGATTGCTTGTTTGTTTAGATTTTATTAATGAATTATTGCATAGCTGCCTGAGTCCGAGGCTCTAGAATTCCTCTACCTCATTTCATTTGTGAAAGTCCTTAAATCTACTCTTTGGCTAAGTTGCGAGTGATTTTCCGTGATGTATTGTTTTCATGACTTGTTTCACTTTTCTTCTAACACTCTGGAAAATGTTTACGACTTTACAAAGGATATTTTCCAGTTTATAGTTAGAACTATTGCTGTCAGCACCTATTGCACTCTGGCTGCTCTGTTCAGTAGACATATACAAACTGAAATGGACCATTCAGCATCTTAAACCTTTGCTGTTATTCAATTAGAATTTGGATGAGGATAATTAAAATTACGAAAGGGGCCTGACTTACATATATTCATGAAGCTCCCACTGAAGTCAAGTTTATGATTCAACTGCATGAGACCTCAGTGGTGAAGGGGAGAGAAAAGAACAGTAAATTTATTGCTTAGAATTTAACATCAGGTCATCCAAGTGGGTGGAGATGCAACTAAAAGCTTCTTTTTAATCTGCATCTGAGTATCAACTAAAAGCAGGCTCAACTGACTTAGGGTCAAACTCAAGACTGCATTACAAATACGATCCTAAAGGGACTGATTCACAATAAAGCTTTTTAAAATATCTAAGTTTCTAACATTTTATTATTGTTTAGATACTTTTGAAATTGTATCATCATGCTTATTTTATTGCTAAAAATACCATTGATTGATGTTGGCTCGAGTGCTGTAATATGTAACTAAGCCAATATAAATGGAAAGAAATAGTAAATATTTGCTTCAGTGGCAATACTCCTGGCCTGTCAATCAGTAATTTCTGGGCTTTGAGGCACCATTATTATGAGCATGCAATCTAAGTTGGCATTTGATCACAAATGTGCGCAGCCCAGGCAAGTGTGCTGCCATTAAAATTAAATGTTCGGCCCAGAACTCAGATGCCTCAGCATACATTAAAGCTCTTATGACAATAATAATAATTGAAAAGCTGTGAGTTTTCCCCAGTTGAAACATCAAAACATAATTGCCTGGTATACTCATTTATTTGTTTTGTAACAATCCTTAGAGAGGCTGATAATCTTTAAACTAAAGGATGGAATCCTATAGATGAGCAATGTGGGCTACGGTGAGATTTATGTCAGAATTATACAAGGGTCTGGCAAGGACAGAACGCCCCTGGTGCTCACCTTCCACCCTATCAACATTCGCATAAACCAAATCATCCACCAACATTTCCGCCACCACCAAAAAGACCCCACCATATTTCCCTCCCCACCCCTTTCCGCCTTCCGCAAAGATCGTTCCCTCTGTGACTACCTGGTCAGGTCCACACCCCCCTACAACCCACCCTCCCATCCTGGCACTTTCCCCTGCCAGCACCTTCCCTGCCACAGTAGGAACTATAAAACCTGTGCCCACACCTCCTCCCTCACCTCTATCCAAGGCCCTAAAGAAGCCTTCCACATCCATCAAGGTTTTACCTGCACATCCACTAATATCAATTATTGTATCCGTTGCTCCCGATGCGGTCTCCTCTACATTGGGGAGACTGGGCGCCTCCTAGCAGAGCACTTTAGGGAACACCTCCGGGACACCCACACCAATCAACCACACCACCCCTTGGCCCAACATTTCAACTCCCCCTCCCACTCTGCCAAGGACATGGAGGTCCTGGGCCTCCTTCACCGCCGCTCCCTCACCACCAGACGCCTGGAGGAAGAACGCCTCATTTTTCGCCTTGGAACACTTCAATCCAAGGGCATCAATGTGGACTTCAACAGTTTCCTCATTTCCCCTTCCCCCACCTCACCTCAGTTCCAACCTTCCAGCTCAGCACTGTCCCCATGACTTGTCCGGACTTGTCCGACGTGCCTATCTCCTTTTCAACCTATCCACTCCACCCTCTCCTCCCTGGCCTATCACCTTCATCCCCTCCCCCACTCACCTATTGTACTCTAAGCTACTTTCTCCCCACCCCCACCCTCCTCCAGCTTATCTCTCCACGCTTCAGGCTCTCTGCCTTTATTCCTGATCAAGGGCTTTTGCCCGAAACATCGATTTCGCTGCTCCTTCGATGCTGCCTGAACTGCTGTGCTCTTCCAACACCACTAATCCAGAAGGGTCTGGCAAGGTCTAACTTGACATCAAAGCATCTTGCTTCTTCTTTATTGCATTACACAAAGGTGAACCAAGGACTGTGAGAGGTTTCCAACATATTTTCCAACAGTCCTTGGTTCACACCACCCTCACCGCCGAACCCCCAGGTACCTTCCCATGCAAACAGATGCAAAACCTGTCGGTACACCAACTCCCTCACCTCCATCCAGGGCCCCAAACAGTCCTTCCAGGGGAGACAGAGGTTTATCTGCCTCTCTTCCAACATTGTTTATTGCATCAGATGCTCTCAATATGGTCTTCTTTACATTGGGGAGACCGAACATAAATTTAGGGAACGGCTTACTGAGCATTGCAGCCGGGCCTACAAGGGCCAACCAGACGTCCCAGTCATTGCCCATTTTAATTCCCCTTCCCATTCCCTTTCCAACATGACTATCCTTGACCTCCTCCATTGCCAAAACAAACTACAGCTCCTATTGGAGGAACAACACCTCATCTTCTGCCTGGGAACCCTACAGCCCAAAGGACTCAACATTGAGTTCTCCAATTTCAAATAAGTTCCCTTCTCATTCCTGACTCCATTCCCAGCCCCTCCTCTTCCCTTCCACAGCTCCCTGCCACCATCTGGATTCATTCCTCCCATTGACCAACCATGTCGTACTCTCTGCCTGTCTTCGCCTATTCCCACCCTGCCCCCGCCATCCCCTTTATCTGTATCTCCCTTTACACCGACCCCAGTCCTGAAGAAGGGTTGCACCCGAAACATCGGCCTCTGCACCTCTTGATGCTGCCTGCCTTGCTGTGTTCATCCAGCCTCCTGTGTGTTTCCTTTGGAATCCAGCATTTGTATTTTTTTTGTCTCTTACACAAAGTTGTGGCATGTTTCTCACTAGGCAGCAGAGAGTTATTAAGAGGCATTCTAGCCTGCTAACCACCTTGATTACAGTTCAGCTCACCTCATTATCATTTAGTTTCGTATTTCACCAAACAAGCTAGACATCAAGAAAACTCATAATGGAAACCAAAGCATGTATTTGGCAGATGCAGCTCGCCACTTTCTCTGAACAGTCTCCATGTTGCGCATGTTCTTGATGAAGGGCTTGTGCCCAAAGTGTTGAATTTCCTGTTCCTTGGATGCTGCTTGACCTGCTGCGCTTTAACCAGCAACACATTTTCAGCTCCATGTTGCGCATAGCCAAACTATTTCTTAGGACACAATCCACAGGCTCAAGCTGCACACAACCATCATCCACGGGAATTAGCATCCAAACTGTGTTAACCCCGCCACAAGTCTGTCATGGTACCTCTATGATACACTTGTCGAACACTTAGGAAGCTCAAATACATATTATCAAGGGCATCAGCAACTGTCATCATAAGGCTACAGAATGGACTCTTTGCTCTTTAGGATAGGTATCCTGATTGTGGATTGGATCAGTTCGATTGCTCCCCTCGCGATTATTGATTTAGTGCTGACTTGTAAATTTTCTGTATTTATATCTTACCATGCCATGCCTATTTGTGCATTGGCGCTTCAGCCAAAATAAAACGTTATCAATACTGCTGTTCTGAGGTGCTGTTTAGTCCGGACACACAGACAGGATGTTTATCACAGTTGTCAGTAGGGATCTATCTGAATCGGGGAGGATATTCTGATAAATGGCACATAGACATCAATGTAACTCCTAACGTATGAGCCATCTGCCTGCCCAGTAAACACCCAAGTGGTCATATCGGAAACTAATGGAGGCCTGTTCTCAATCCTGTTGAGAGATTTCCTCTATTAGTCAGAGGATACCTGTACCATCAGTCACTAATGCAGTCCACCTACCATCCAGGTGTTTGGCCATGGTCAACCATTGGCTTGTGATGCTCACAGTCCCAGTATAGTCTGTGGAGTGTGCAGTGGTCAGACCTGTAAAGTCAACAAAGATAGTCAGAGGAATTGTGTACCATCAATCTGATTAGATATGTTTTGGGGCTGCTCATCAAAGTCTCTCAGAAGTCTTGGGTGAATGCAGTCCTGACTTTCCATTCCTCAATTATTCAAAAGGATTCAAGGTGGGGTCTTGTAAGGATAGCAGGGATACCTGTGCAATAAGGGATGGCAGAGCCAAACCTGGGAGTGGGGGAAGGCAAAGCCTAGATTGCCAGAACTTGTCAGGGTACATAGCAGCCTTTCAAAGATGGTGTGGGCACAAGTAATGCCAGTTGTGTAGATATCTGGTGTGTGGCAGGATGATCTAGGAATGGTATTTGGTAAGATGAGATCAGAATTGGTTGTGAGTGAAAGGTAGGTAATCGATGAGGCATGTTTGGTAAGATACTGTGAAAAACTAGTTAGACCTCACAATGGAAATCTCTCCAAAATATTTGAAGCAACTTGGAATTAGCCAGAAATAAACATATAATTCAGCTCATTTTGAATTTTATAGTGAGTGATGCGAAGATTTGTACAAGGTTTCATATTTATGACTTATACCAAAATAGACAATGTAAAAGTGACATCAGCTGAACCTTATACGGTAGATAATTGATATAATAATCTACACAAATGGTACTTCCACCTCATTAACAAATTCACACAATCAAAATTACAACACAATGATTATATGTAATACCATATTCCCAAAAGACATACAGCCTTTTCTATTAATTCCTTCCAGTGATTCAATAGGCTTAATCTTCATTTCCCACTGTTAAGTCTTCAAGTGTCCTTTTTAAAAAGCCCTTTGCTTTGTCTTGCTGAGTACAATCAAATTAACCTTCAGCAGCATGACCCCCATTTGGTAATCCCTGGGTCTCTGCAGATCCCATCTATTTAAACAGAGAATCTGTGGTTAATTTAAATTGTCTCTCTCTGCCTGGCACAGCAGTCACTGTTTAAGGTATCCCCACAGTTCTCTTTGACTGACAGAGACTTTAACACAACCAACTGCTCCACTTCCGTATTTGCATGTGAAAAATTTCAATGTTACCATCCCTCATTCCAAGATCTTCTGTTTTACATGAAATTAAAAGAGACAGCTTGAAACATAACCACTTTATAAAGCCAGACATTGCAAACAGTTCTTGGTTATAACTTGTACATAAATTGATTGCTCAAGTTGTTTTCATAGAAGTGACTGCACTTCATATATAATCTATGGTTGTCAACTGCTGAAGTATTTGACTGAACATGATACCACACTATATAAATGCAAATTCTTCCTTATTTTCATTAAAAATTTAGTGGTATGAAAACTTGTGATTTTTCTCTGGGTTGGCGAATGAAAAATGAATGGTAGGAACATATCAGACTGCCAGTGCGCTGGTCTGCAACACCTACTGCCCAGCTACAGGACAGTGTTGGCTCTAGAATATCAAGATATCTTACAACAAGTATACCATTAGAAGAATAGTATACAATAGGAGTACTCTCTGCATCAACTAGTGACCAACAAATAAATAAAATCAGAAAGAACTGCAGATGCTCTAAATCAGAAACAAAAACAGAAGTTGCTGGAAAAACTCAGCAGGTCTGGCAGCGCCTGTGAATAGAAATTAAAGTTAATGTTTCAGGTCTGGTGACCCTTCCTCAGAGCCCTGTCACCGGACCCGAAACATTAACTTTGACCTCTCTTCACAGATGCTGTCAGACATGTCAAGCTTTTCCAGCAATTTCTGTTTTTGCTCCCTTCAACTCTAACGTTATTCCATACTGTTTGATTCCACTTCCTGAATTTATCTAAATCTAAACTGTCCAAGAAATATTTCTCATTAGATTAAGTTATTTCATCTGGTTCCAGAATTTAAGTCAATATTGAACATTTTGTTGACACTAGATCTGGCTAATTTCATGCGAATTCTGAATAAAACCTATCCAGAGTTAATTGTAGCCCAGAGCAAACCATTCCAAGCCGCTGTATGCACTTTAATTGTTGCTCATGATTGTTGCTGTAAGTCTGTCCATAGAAACTACTCCTTCTGATTTTGGGCAGCTATTGGTTTTCTGGTGGGCTTAGAAAAAATAGGAAGCACATTGGCAGGTGGCAACAGTGATTCATTCATTGGATAATGACTTGTGCACCTAAGAAGAGAAACCTCAGGTCCAGGGAGTAGGCTGCTGAAGTTACTACTTGAGGTGACTGCCTGCCTCTGTTCTATGGTTCTATCCATGTCTGGATGGCCATAGAGAGGGATTTTGCAGTGTCCACTGAAACATTTGAGGCCTTTCACAGCCAATGGAGACCACGGGGGCTGATTTGAAATATTTCCCTTAACCAATGCTTTTGGAGAGGACGTTAATGAGTTAATGTGATAAGTTGTTTAGACAAACAAAACCCTTGCACTGGATATGTCAAATGAACTAAAATAAACTTTGTGGGCTGAACTATTAGAAGAAAATCAGATAACAAAATTGTGAACCTGCATTTCTTCACTAAAATATATATTTATCAATTAACGTCAGAATAGAAACATTAAAAAGTCTGCAAGGCAACTAGTGGCCTAATGTTTGCAGTTGTAATGTTGGTGAAATTATCAGCAATTGATAACATTATTCTGTGACAACAACTGCTTGTATCCATACAGGCACAACTAAAAGCAGCAATCCCAAAATTGCTGTAAGGGATTGTTTGTTCCACCGAAGGATGTTCTGTTGAAGTCCCTGCAGGTGGGAAAAATCAGAAATCATTGAATTGATGAAAGTACTCATATTAATATTCTTGCTGTAAAAACTATTTAAAAAGTTACACTTATTGAATGAGATGTCACTGTGTTCGGAACAGTATAATCAGTCATAATTACCATTGAAAATTGGTGCTGAACTAACCATAAGATGTGGATATTAAAACCTACTTGCTGTTTTCTAGTGTGTTGTCTGTAAGAATTGCTCAGTGTAATTATCTGCTTAGCCTGCTTTCTGATGCTACTGGTTCAGGACACTGGGAATACACTGACAGCTGATCCAGAAATGAAACTGACAACAGAAATGTGACATCGTGTCAAATCTCTGTGAGCAACTTTCTTTGGCAACAGTGGCAAATACCATCAAATCACTGCTGACTGTAAAATCTGGACCAATATTAACTGGCAGAACTAGTCATGCTATGGTAAGGATTAAATGGCGGGTCTAGAAATTCTGTCACACTAGCAAACTCTTTCTCCTTTTCGTACAGCTCATGATTTTTCTCAATTTCTTACTTATTGCTGACAAGTTCAGAAAGGTACAAATTAGTTTCCATCTTTGCAAACCGTATGTCTTTGAAAGGTATGACTTGAGCTACAGAAAGTGGATCAGTTCAGGAGACAACAATTTTAGAAAAAATACTGTCAGGGTAAGGCCCACTTCAAGCTGAAAAATGAACTTTAGTTAATCTTTGCTACTTGGGCAGCTCCCAATGTTGCTTTGCTGCTTTCTTATGTACACCTCAGATGACTGTAATGGTCAATTCAATGTATTGGAATTTCCCAAGCAATTGAATATTGCAGAGGTTCCTAAGCAGACTTGCAACATCCACAGATTTTCTCCAAACCAAAGATTGGTAACCCTCCTCCTAATGAAGGAATTGTTTTGAATATTTTGATATGCTCTGGTAAAACACAACAGAATAACAAAATGTTATGTGTGAATGAAATCTGAAATATGTAAAAATAAAACTTGTAAATATTTTGAATGTCTGGCAAAATCCAAGAGAGAGTCAGAAAATGAATGGGCAGAATTTTCTCACCCCTTGAACTGTGTGGGCACAGACAGAGAAGTTAGCAAAATTCAGTGAGATATCAGCAAAGACCTTTTCAGTGTCAAAACCATAATGCTCCATTTTCCAACCAAATGTTAGACGGTGAGATGAGCTTGATGTCAGGGAGTGGCGAGAGGAGTATTTGCATGGATTATCATTCATTATTAAGTTCATCACTACCTAATATCACCTAATTTCTATATAGTTCTCTATTCTCCCGCATCAATCATTCAACTCCCCATTGCATTTAGAATTGACCATTGTTAAAGAACCCTGTTGTGGTAATATCTTTATTCCTCGACTAAGAGGTCCTGTTTCAAGTCCCACCTGCTCTAGATGTGTGTAAAACTATCCTTGAGCAGGTTGGTTAAAAAATAAGGTGACCATTGTTAAACTCACTTAACACGTGATGAAGTGATGGTCCATGCCTCCCACAACACTCCTGGAAATTGTACAAATAATAACTCACCCTTCATCTGAATTGGCCTTTTCTTTGTATAATTGCTGCTAAGTTCAGGGTCATTGAGATGTCAGTGTTCAATTAGCAAGGACCAACAGCCTGTTGCAAATCGCCCCTGACCAGCATTTGAACCATTGGGTACATTCACTCTGCATGCTTTGCAAATAGGCAATGAAATGATTTAAAATTAAATGTAGTCACAGTTTGCAATCACCTACATCATGCATTTGTCCCTTCAATATCATAATGTTCAGCAGAAGTGGATCTGTGCTTAAGTGCATCAGAACAGACACTGACTGAACATTGCCTGGATGTGCACTTAATTATTTTCCTCTTGCATTTTGAATCTAGAGAACAGCAAATGATGTCAGTGAATGCAGCTCAAGGTGGTCTCTTCAGCATTGAGCTCTGCTTCATCCCCAGCCACCCATGTGGAGCTTTCAATTGCCCTTATCCCTCACATTATGTGGATAGTCCATTTGTACTCATCCCCACCATGTGGAGATCCACCACTTTGAACTTTCCCTCCAACAGTTCTCCCTGCCTTGAATACCAGCATTATGTCTGCTCATCCTGCTCTTCTATATTCCCCTTGTTGAAGCCCCAGTGCTGATCACTGTCAATGACACCATCCTCCTTAGTCTACTGTGCCCTCTGATGATGTCCTGCTTACCTCCCATACACTTTGAATTTCTTCCCCAAAACTCCCTTGTTGCAACTGTGCTAATGCTTCTGTTTTACTCCCCCAGCCTTGACTATCCGACCCTTCCAGCAGAGATTGCCCCATTGCCCCTACAGGCCACCTATCAACCTCCTAATCTCCTAAATGCCCCAGACCTCTCACTGTGTGTGATAAGCAGGTCCTGAACATGACTGACCAATGGCCTGAGCCACTGTGTTTGCAGCTCTATGACTGATGATACCCCTGAATGCTAGTGATGGACCTACAGGAAGGACCATTGTCCAGTATCCGGACTGCACTTAGATATATGCCTTGATTGTAAGCAGGCAAAGCAAATGACTGAACATGGCCCAGCCCCTGGATTATGTGTGGACTGTACTTGTGACTGATGGTACCAGGACCCTGACAGACAGCACTCCCATCTTGACTGGACTGAGGACTAGCTTTCACCCAGTTTCTGACATGGCCCTTTGCAGGCTGTTCGCTGCACAGGCAGCTAGTACATGCCTTAGGTGTTAGGTTGATGTCTTAGTATGTCTTTAAACTCCTCACCTACATTCCCTGCAAGCTGATCCCTGCTGACAAGCATGCCAAACAGCCTGGCATACAAAGAACAAAGAACAAAGAAAATTTACAGCCCAGGAACAGGCCCTTCAGTCCTCCAAGCCTTAGCCAATCCAAATCTACTATCTAAACCTGTCGCCCAATTCCTAAGCATCTGTATCCCTCTGCTCCCCACCTACTCATGCATATATCCAGGATCATCTTAAATGAATCTACCGTGCCTGTCTCCACCACCTCTGCTGGCAACGCGTTCCACATACCCACCATCCCCTGCGTGAAGTACTTGCCGCATGTACCCCCCCTTAAACCTTTCACCTCTCAGCTTGAAAGCATGACCTCTCGTTATTGAATCTTTCATCCTGGGAAAAAGCTTATCTCTATCTACCCTATCTATACCATCCATGATTTTGTAGACCTCAATCAGGTCCCCCCTCATTCTCCTTTTTTCTAATGAAATCAAACCTTACCTACTCAACCTCTCTTCATAGCTAGCATCTTCCATAACAGGCAACATCCTTGTAAACCTTCTCTGCACCCTCTCCAAAGCGTCTACATCCTTTTGGTAATGTGGCGACCAGAACTGTACACAATATTCTAAATGTGGTCAAACCAACATCGTGTACAATTTTAACATGACCTGCCTAGTCTTATACTCAATACCCTGTCTGATGCAGTTGGGTATGCTTGCCTTTATTGGTCAGTGCATTCAATATAGGAGGTGGAAAATCATGTTGCAGATGTACAGAATATTGGCTCAGCCACTTTTTGGAATACTGCATTCAACTTTGATCTTATTCCTATAATGATGTGAAACCCGAAAAGAATCAGAAAAGACTTACAAGGATGTTGCCAGGGTTGGAGGATTTGAGTTGTGGAGAGAGGCTGAATAGGCTGGGGCTATTTTCCCTGGAGCATTGGAGGCTGTAGGGTGACCTTATAAAGATTTATTATATCAAGGTCTTTTCCTCATGGTAGTGGGGTCCAAATCAAGAGGGCATAGGTTTAAGGTGAGAGGGGAAAATTTTAAAAGGGACCAAAGGGGCAACTTTTTCATGCAGAGGATGATGTGTGTATGGAATGAGCTCTCAGAGGAAGTGGTGGAGGCTGGTACAATTCCAACATTTAAAAGGTATTTGGATGAGTACATGAATAGGAAACACTTAGAAGGAAATGGGTCAAATGCTAGCAAATAAAACTCAATTAATTGAAAGGCATAAAGGTGGATAAATCCCCAGGACCTGATCAGGTGTATCCGAGAACTCTGTGGGAAGCTAGGGAAGTGATTGCTGGGCCTCTTGCTGAGATATTTGTATCATCAATAGTCACAGGTGAGGTGCCAGAAGACTGGAGGTTGATTAATGTGGTGTCACTGTTTAAGAAGAGTGGTAAAGACAAGCCAGGAAACTATAGACCAGTGAGCCTGATGTTGGTGGTGGGCAAGTTGTTGGAGGGAATCCTGAGGAATAGGATGTTGCATGTATTTGGAAAGGCAAGGACTGATTAGGGATAGTCAACATGGCCTTGTGCATGGGAAATCTTGTCTCACCGAACTTGGCTGAATGTTTTGAAAATGTAACAAAGAAGATTAATGGGGGCAGAGTGGTAGTTATGATTGATATGGACTTCAGTTCAACAAGTTTCTCCAAGGGAGACTGGTTAGCAAAGTTACATCTCACAGAATACAGGGAGAACTAGCCATTTGGATACAGAACTGACTCAAAGATAGAAGACAGAGGGTGGTGGTGGTGTGTTATTTTTCAGACTGGAGGCCTGTGAGCAGTGGAGTGCCACATGGATTGGTGCTGGGTCCACTACTTTTTGTCATTTATAAAAATGATTTGGATGTGAGTTTGTAGATGACACCAAAATTGGAGGTGTAGTGGACAGCAAAGAAGGTTACCTCAGTTTACAACGGGATCTTGATCAAATGGGCCAATGGGCCGAGAAGTGGCAGATGGAGTTTAATTCAGGTAAATGCAAGGTGCTACATTTTGGGAAAGGAAATCTTAGCAGGACTTATACTCTAATGGAAAAGTCCTATGGAGTGTTGCTGAACAAAGAGATCTTGGAGAGCAGGTTCATAGCTCCTTGAAAGTGGGGTCGCAGGTAGATAGGATAGTGAAGAAGACATTTGGTATGCTTTCCTTTATTGATCAAAATATTGAGTACAAGAGTTGGGAGGTCATGTTGCGGCTGTACAGGACATTGGTTAGGCCACTGTTGGAATATGGTGCAATTCTGGTCTCCTTCCTATCGGAAAGATGTTGTGAAACTTGAAGGAGTTCAGAAAAGATTTACAAGGAGGTTGCCAGGGTTGCAGGAATTGAGCCATAGGAAGAGGCTGAACAGGCTGGGGCTGTTTTCCCCGAAGCGTCGGAGTGTTGATCTTATAGAGGTTTACAAAATTATGAGGGGCATAGATAAGATAAATAGAGAAAGCCTTTTCCCTAGGGTTGGGGAGTCTAGAACTAGAGGGCATAGGTTTAGGGTGAGAGGGGAAAGATATAAAAGAGACCTAATGGGCAACTTTTTCACACAGAGGGTGGTACATGTGTGGAATGAGCTGCCAGAGGAAGTTGTGGAGGCTGGTACAATTGCAACATTTAAGAGGCATTTGGATGAGTATATAAATAGGAAGGGTTTGGAGGGATATGGACCGGGTGCTGGCAGGTGGGACTAGATTGGGTTGGGATATCTGATCGGCATGGACGAGTTGGACTGAAGGGTCTGTTTCCATGCTGTAATCTCTATGGCTCTATAATTTAGGATATCTGGTTGGCATGGACAAATCAGACTGAAGGCTCTGTTTCCATCTGACTCTATGACTCTATTGTTAGCAGTAGGTTCTGGTTGATGCATCAGCATACTTATGGACACAGCAAGGAAAGGCGTAATACTGTGAGCTGGGTAGGTGCTAAGTAAGTCAGTGCTAAGAGGAGAAGCAAGCTGCCTTGAGGTACAGCCTGGTCCAATGTGTGAGCTGGTGTTCGTCCGTTGTTTGGCGAGATAGGTAAAGTAGAAATTTGAATATTAATGAGAAGAGCTGAACTGAAAACGAGGTATTATCAAGCAATATTCTGTCATATATTGCAACTTGCTGCTGCCTTATGAAAATGTCACCACACCATGTGTGAAAAGCATGAAAGATTTTTTGATTTACTCCTGGCGTTGAGAGCAACCTCGCTAGACTTCTTGACTGATTCCTCCATAAATCTCACAAAAGCTCCTGTTTCTCGGACCCCTCAAAGCTTCTGCTCTTAATTTCTATTTTGAACTGATTACAGCCATGTAATACATGAGATTTTGTTTTGTAGAGATATTATATAAAAGTAATTTATTGTTGAATAAAATGTTGCATAATTTCTGAGTGAAACATTAAGAAAATGAAAGAAATGCAGGAAGGAAAGTGAAAACCAAAATTATTGCAATTTCAATCCAATTTTTAAAGATCTATTTCTAGGACATGGGCTTTGTTTGCCAGGCCAGCATTTCTTGCATTTGATAGCACCACTTGTGAAATTAGGGATGAGCCCTCTATTTGAACTGCTGCATCTGAGAAAGTTCCTGTTGTATAACCTAGGATTTTAACCCAGCAAAGAGGAAGAAATGGCAATACCTGTTCCACTCTGATGGTGTTTAATCTGGAAAGGAATCTAAACTGGATGGTGCTCCAAAGCACCTGCCCTTTTCAGTTGTGGGGTTTGTGATGCTGTTGAAGGTGCCATAACAATTTGCTGCAATGCATCCCAAAGAGAAGATGAACTACAGCTGCATTGCATGAATTGTGACAGGGGTGGTGGACTGTATGCTGTAAGTGAGACAGTTTTATCATGGATAGTAAGTGAAAGTGAGGACTGCAGATGCTGGAGATGAGAGTTGAGGGTGCTGTGCTGGAAAAGCAGAGCATCTGAGGAGCAGGAGAATCAATGCCTGATGAAGGGCTTTTGCCTGAAATGTTGATTTTCCTGCTCCTCAGATGCTCCCTTATCCTGGATGTTGTCAAGTTTTGTTATTATGAAATTGCAATTAGACCTACCACACTAAGTGGGGGGTATTCTGTCAACTCCTGCCTTGAACCTTTTAGATTGGGCAAAGAATTTGGAGAATCAGGAGGCAAGTCACTTAATTCTTAGATGCTGGATCTGTCCCACGTAGGTTGGAAGTAACATATACAACATCATTCTTCAAGAAAGGAGGGAGGCAGAAAGCAGGAAACTGAAGGTCAGTTATCTTGACATTTGTCACAGGGTGGGTGGTGGAATGAATTCCTGGACTCCCTGGTTGCAAACAGTTTCCATTCTTGAGTCGGTTTGTATGCAGATCAGAACACAACTCAAAGCAATATAAAATAGCAGTTCACGAGTGAAGGAAAAGTTTGTTTCATAGCTGTTTAAAATTATACCTCTGTATGAGACTGCATTTGTAAGTCTGAGCACTCATAAGTCAGATGTTCATAAACTGGGGACTCCCTCATAATAAAGATGGTACACTTGGAAAATCGCAGTGTAGTATTTGTAGTGAAAGAGGAGAAATAATAGATAGGGTAGGCTTGGATTTCTGCAAATAATTTAATAAGATATAACTTCAAATGTTGGTGTAGAAAGTAAAAACACATAGTGTTGGGGCTAATATATTAATATGGCTAACAGATTTTCTGGTTAAAAGGAAACAAAGGACAAGGGTAATCTTTTTCAGGTTGGCAAGCTGTATCTGGTGGAGTACCTCAGACATTAGTGCTGACCCTCAACTTTTTATAATCTAGATGAATGAATTGGATGAGGGAACTTAACATATGGTACCCACATTGGCCAAGAGCACCAAGATAGGTGGGTAAGAAGAAAGAAAATAATTTGTTAAGAGAAAGTGGAAATATATAAAAGAGATACATAAAAGTCAAATGAGGGGGGAGAAAATTGAAGATGGAGTATGATGTGATAAATGTGAACTTGATAATTTTGATAGGAATAACAGAAAAGCTGTATACCATTTAAATGAAGACAGATTGCTGAAATCGATCAGGGTGTCCTGGTACACAAATAAAAAATGTTAATTTGGAAATACAGCAAGTGATTAGGAAGACAAATGAAATGTTGTATTTTATTGCAGGGCAATTGAATATAAAAGTATGAAAATTTCACAGCGGCTGTGTAGGACATTGATAAGATCATATCGAGTGGAGTCTTAGAACAGCTGGTGCTGGACTCTATCAGGGAGAAGGCAATTCTGGATCTGGTGTTATGCAACAAACCGGATTTGATCAGCGACTTCAAAGTGAAGGAGCCATTAGGAGGTAGTGACCATAATACAATAAGCTTTAATCTGCATTTTGAAAGGGAGAGGATACAATTGGAAGTGACAATATTTCAGTTGAATAAAGGGAACTATGGAGCTATGAGGGAGGAGCTGGCCAAAGTTCAATGGTGCAATACCTTAGCAGGGATGACAGTGGAGCAACAATGGCAGGTATTTCTGGGTATAATGCAGAAGATGCAGGATCAGTTCATTCCAAAAAGGAAGAAAGATCCTAAGAGGAGGCGGGGTGGCTGTGGCTGATAAGGGAAGTTAAGAAACATATAAAGTCAAAAGAGAAAAAGTATAACATAGCAAAGATGAGTGGGAAAACGGAGGACTGGGAAGGTTTTCAAGAACAACAGAGGATTACTAAGAAGGAAACATGCAGAGAAAAAATGAGGTACGAAGGTAAACTGGCCAAAAATATAAAGGAGGATAGTAAAAGCTTTTTTAGGTATGTGAAAGGAAAAAAAATTGTTACGACTAAAATTGGGCCCTTGAAGACAGAAACAAGTGAATATATTACGGGGAACAAAGAAATGGCAGAAGAGTTGAATTGGTACTTCAGATCTGTGTTCACTGGGGAAGACACAAGCAATCTCCCAGAGGTAACAGTGACTGAAGGACCTGAAATGAAGGGAATTTATATTTGGCAGGAAATGACGTTGGAGAGACTGAAGGTTGATAAGTCTCCGGGACCTGATGATCTACATCCCAGGGTACTGAAGAAGATGGCTCTAGAAATCTTGGATGCATTGGTGACCATTTTCCAATGTTCTATAGATTCAGGATCGGTTCCTGCGGATTGGAGGGTGGCTAATATTGTCCCACTTTTTAAGAAAGGAGGGAGAGAGAAAGCAGGGAATTATAGACCAGTTAGTCTGACCTCAGTGGTGGGAAAGATGCTGGAGTCAATTATAAAGGATGAAATTACGACACATCTGGATAGCAGTAACAGGATAGGTCAGAGTCAGCATGGATTTATGAAGGGGAAATCATGCTTGACTAATCTTCTGGAATTTTATGAGGATGTAACTCTGAAGATGGACAAGGGAGATCCAGTGGGTGTAGTGTACCTGGATTTTCAGAAAGCCTTTGATAAAATCTCACTTGGGAGGTTAGTGAGAAAAATTAGGGCGCATAGTATTGGAGGATAAATACTGACTTGGATTAAAAATTGGTTGGCTGACAGGAAACAAAGAGTAGTGACAAATGGCTGCCTTTCAGAATGGCAGGCGGTGACCAGTGGGGTACCGCAGGGATCAGTGCTGGGACCGCAGCTTTTTACAATATACATTAATGATATAGATGATAGTATTAATAGTAATATTAGCAAATTTGCTGATGATACAAAGCTGGGTGGCAGGGTGAAATGTGAGGAGGATGTTAGGAGATTACAGAGTGACCTGGACAGGCTAGGTGAGTGGACTGATGCATTGCAGATGCAGTTTAATGTGGATAAATGTGTGGTTATCCATTTTGGTGGCAAGAACAGGAAAATAGATTACTACCTAAATGGAGTCAAGTTAGGTAAAGGGGCAGTACAATGAGATCCAGCTGTTCTTGTACATCAGTCAATGAAAGCAAGCATGTGAAGAAAGCTAATAGCATGCAGGCCTTCATAACAAGAGAGATTGAGTATAGAAGCAAAGAGGTTCTTCTGCAGCTGTACAGGGCCCTGGTGAGACTGCACCTGGAATATTGTATGCAGTTCTGGTCTCCAAATTTGAGGAAAGACATTCTGGCTATTGAGGGAGTGCAGCGTAGGTTCACAAGGTCAATTCCCAGAATGGCAGGACTATCTTACATTGAAAGATTAGAGCAACTGGGCTTGTATACCCTTGAGTTTAGAAGGCTGAGAGGGGATGTGATTGAGACGTATAAGATTATTAAAGGATTGGACACTCTGGAGGCAGAAAGCATGTTTCTGCTGATGGGTGAGTCCCGAACCAGAGGACACAGTTTAAAAATAAGGGGCAGGCCATTTAGAACAGAGTTGAGGAGAAACTTCTTCACCCAGAGAGTGGTGGGTGTGTGGAATGCTTTGCCCCAGAAGGCTGTGAAGGTCAAGGCTCTGGATACTTTCAAGAAAGAGTTGTAAAGAGCTCTTAAGGATAGTGGAATCAAGGGTTATGGAGATAAAGCAGGACAAGATACTGATTGAGGATGATCAGCCATGATCATAATGAATGGTGGTATTGGCTCGAAGGCCAGAATGGCCTACTCTCGCACCTATTGTCTATTGTCTATTGCACTATGTACTTGTTTTGGTCTCCATATTTGAAAAACAAACAATCACTTTAAAAGCAGACAGAGAAGGTTCACTTGACTCATTCCTGAGATGAAGTACTTATTTTATGAAGAACAGGTGAGCAGGTTAAGTCTATAGTAATTAGAGCTAAAATGAATTAGACTGAACCTAATATAACAGGTAAGACATGAGGGAAACTGGATTGAGATAAATATCAGGAGCATGTTTCCTTTTGAGGGAGAGACGGAAACTACAGTATACAAAATAAAACAATTCCTTTTTGAGACATGAAAGACCCTTTTTTTTAATCTCTTAGAAGGTCATTAGAGTGTTCAATTTTCTTCTCTAGAAGATCAGAACTTTAGATTTATTCAACACTGCATTAGATGGATTTTTATATGAAAGGGACTCAGGAGGTTTGGGCTGCAGATAGAAAAGTCGAATTGAGACCATCTTTAAATCAGCTGTGATTTTAATGAGTGGTGAATATAGTCAAAGGACCAAATTGTTAACCTCTGCTTTTATGTTCATTGTAGAATAGTTAGATTTTAACTTGCACTAGTAGCTGTTGCATTTATTTGACTAATCCTAGTGAGAATCGGGTCACTGAAAACTCCAAGGATGCTCATGATGGGAGAATCAATCGTGATAATATCATTGACTATCAAATATCAATCTTCCTCTTACCGTGTGGTGTGAATATTAATTGCCACTTAAAAGTTCCAAGCTGGATCTGATTCAAGTTTTGTTGTTTGCAACTTCAGACTGCAGCAATATTTGAGTAATTGCGATTGGAGCAGAATGTTTTGTAATCATTACCGAACATCTTTACTCCAGTCATAGAGTCATAGAGATGTACAGCACAGAAACAGACCCTTCTGTTCAACTCGTTCATGCTGAACATATATCCTAATCTAATCTAGTTCCATTTGCCAGCATTTGGCCCATATTCCTCTAAACCCTTCCTATTCATGTATCCATCCGGATGTATTTTAGATGTTATAATTGTACCAGTCTCTACAACTTCCTCTGGCAGCTCATTAAACACACGCACCAACACTCTGCATGAAAAAGTTGGCCTTTAGGTCCCTTTTAAATCTTTCTCCACTCGCCCTAAACCTATGCCCTCTAGTTCTGGACTGACTCACCCCAGGGAAAAAAACTTGTATATTTGCTCTATCCATGCCCCTCATGATTTTATAAACCTCTGCCTCCAACATTCCAGGGAAAACAGCACCAGTCTATTCAACCTCTTCCTGTAGCTCTAATCCTGCAACCCTGGCAACATCCTTGTAAATCTTTTCTGAACCCTTTCAATTTTCACAAAATCCTTCCAATAGGAGGGAGACCAGAATTGCACACATTATTCCAAAAGTGGCCTAACTGATGTAGTGCACAGCTGCAGCATGACTTGACAACTCCTATACTCAATGCTCTGTCCAATAAAGGAAAGCATATCGAGCACGTTCTTCACTATTCTATCACTTGTGACTCTACTTTCAATGAACCTGCACTCCAAGGTCTCTTTGTTCAGCAACATTCCCCAGGACCTTACCGTTAAGTGTATAAGCTCTACTCTGATTTGCTTTTCTAAAATACAGCACCTCACATTTATCAAAAATAAACTCCATCTGCCACTCCTCAGCCCTTTGGCCCACCTGATCAAGATCCCGTTGTACAGTGAGGTAACCTTCTTCGCTGTCCATGACACCTCCAATTTTGGTGTCATCTGCAAACTTACCAACTATTCCTCCTATGTTCACATCCAAATCATTTATATAAATGGCAAAAAGCAGTAGAACCAGTACCAATCCTTGTGGCACGCCACCCAACACAGGCTTCCAGTCTGAAAAGCAACCATCCACCACTACCCTGGGGATTTATCCACTCTTATGTATTTTAAAACATCCAGCACCTCCTCCTCTGTAATATGGGTAATTTCCAAGATGTCACTTTTATTTCCCCACATTCTATACCTCCCATGTTCTTCTCCACAGAAAACACTGATGCAAAATACTCACTTAGTATCTCTCCACCTCCTGTGGCTCCACACAAAGTCTGATCTTTGAGGGGCCCTATTCTATCCCTAGTTACCTTTTTGTTCTTAAAGTATTCATAAAATTCCTTTGGATTCTTCTTAATCCTATTTGCTAATGCCATCTCATGTCCCCTTTTTGCCCTCTTGATTTCCCTCTTAACTATTCTCCTACTGCCTTTATACTCTTCTAAAGATGCACTTGATCTCTGCTGTTTATATCTGACATACGCTTCCTTCTTTTTCTTAACCAAAACCTCAACTTCTCTAGTCGTCCAGCATTCCCTACACCTACCAGCCTTCTCTTTCACCCTAACAGGATTATACTGTCTCTGAACTCTGGTTATCTCATTTCTGAAGGTTTCCCATTTTCCAGCTGTCCCTTTGCCTGTGAATATCTGCCCCCAATCAGCTTTTGAAAGTTCTTGCCTAATCACTGTCAAAATTAACCCTCCTCCAGTTGAGAACTTTAACTTTGAGGTCTGGTCTCTCATTTGCCATCACTATTTTAAAACTAGTAGAATTATGGTCGCTGGCCCCAAAATGCTCTCCCACTGACAACTCTGTCACCTGCCCTGCCTTATTTCCCAAGAGTAGGTCAAGTTTTGCAGCTTCTCTCATAGGTACATCCACATCAGACACTTTTCTTCTCGTGTGATGATGGAAAGAAGATTATTCAAGAAGCGTCTGAAGTAAGTTAGAATAGACTCATAGGGTAGAATCCCTACAGTGTGGAAGCAGGTCATATGGCCCATTGAGTCCACACTGACCCTCCAAACAGCATCCCACCTAGACTACCCCACCTACCTTTTCCTGTAACCCTGCATTTCCCAATCCAAAGTTAAACCTGAAATCCTGCCCTGAGAAACTCCTGCAGTATTATTCTCAAGACGGTTTCCTTCTAATAACTGCAATCATCTTCTATTGCACTTAATATTACCCCAGCCGCTGGAGAGGTTCCCCCAGTTACCTGGTGCCAAGCTCAATAAATTGCTGTACAATATAAAAGGCTATCAATCTTACCTCACCATGACAACCAATCTTTTTTTGTCAATACTTGAACCAATGCTATAAAGACATCTAGATCGGAATATCCTAGAGGAAAACAATTTGAGATCTCATGCTGTTTTGGTGAAACCTTCTTATCCGAGGTGTTGCTTAAACCTGAAATCTGAGTCCAACTGCGGAAAACCTAAGGAGCTTGGATATTTCAATGTCAGAGATTATCTCATTGAGGTCCATAATAGTAGTAAAATATATGGAAGAAGTTACATTAAAAAACTAAATTAAATATGTGTAGGACCTGGGGGTGCTGATTCAAATTAGTAAAGGGTAACTTTAGGATTGATATCAGGCAGCTCTTAAATAAAGCATGACTAACACTTGAAATAAACAAGGGCAATCATTTAAGAAATTGAGTTGCAGCAGAGTATATAGTTATTCTAGATGGATGAATTACATGGGCCAAATGTCATTCCCTATTTGCACATATCTTGTGATCTTACTATAGATTTTTTTCTGGTTTGCTGTGCCCAGTTTTAAAATCAAGTTTTTCTGCCAAAGTCAATAAAAGCTTTCATCCTCAGGAATGATCCTGATTGAATTACTTTCAAGCACGCTGATTTGCCTTGCAATTTTATTCCGTTACTGTGAACTTTTTTTGCTTGGTTGTTATTCAAAAAATCAATGTTGTGCTGCACACAGAAAGCACAAAACAGTGTATAATTATCCATTGACATATCAGTAGGTTGCTCACCTGTAAGTGTATTTTCTGGTTTTGTGACTGGTGATATAATCAATGTTCAATTCAACACAAAAATTACAGCACAGCATATAATTATCACTACCTGCATTTCTTTAGGATTGATGTTTCATTCCTGATGAAGGGCTCTGGCCCGAAACGTCGAATTTCCTGTTCCTTGGATGCTGCCTAACCTGCTGTGCTTTAACCAGCAACACATTTTCAACTGTATCATAACTGATGTCTATCTGTAACACTTTAATTTAAAGGAAACAAAATTGATATATTTTTTAAAATAGCATATTCAGTTTGAGTTACAGGAAAGGCTAGATGGTCTGTTGCCTGTGATGATTGGATTATTCTCTTGAATGTTGCATTGATGGATGCAACATTCCTTACGAGTATCAGCATTAAAACCTTTCTAAGCTTTAACCTTTTTTTAATGCAGCACATGATTCTCTGCATTGCTCTAATGTCAATGTTGATGTATATTTTGTTCCACAAATCTGGACGATACAAGTTTCAGTGCAACGGTAAATGCTTTATTAACAGACAGACGGCGAGAGATTGTCAATGTCCCCAAAAGTAGTCGTGTGTTTACCTGTAGTGACAAATCTCCACAAATCTCTGTCCTACACACAAAAACAGCATTTTTACAAGGATTAAACAAAAGATTTATCAGTCACATGGCCAATTGTCATTACATAGTTTAAAGCAGGTAATTATAAATTTACAAAGCCTGACGAATGTTATTGTCATGTGATAATGTGTGAATGGATTACAGGAACTGATTATCATATTCTTCATGATTATATGTTGATGTGAAGAGATTAAGACAGAAGGGTTTCATCTGCTCTACATGTGGGATTCACAAACCTATGCTAATATGGAGGGGAAGCAAGACAATGGGAGCAGGAGTTAAAGAACGTTGTGGCCAAAGCTATCAGTTTTGTCTGGGAAGGACAAATATCTCTGTCTGAGGCTCCAGAGGAATCCACATTTGTGGCTCCACTGGACTCCTTTTCTGGGATACAGTCAGCCTCCTCCCTACGGATATGTTCTGTTTATATTGTAAGAAGTTTCTAATTGATGCTGCAGTGAATCTTTTTGGCAGTGGAATATTTAACCCTTGAGTCCCCAATGTGCCTTGAAGGAGAAATAAAATATGGAACTGATCCCTTGTGGCATTATAACTTCCTCATCAATGTTAACTTGCGAATATCAGACATTACCACATTACTTTTTTCTGAGTAAGTGTTTAAACATTTAATTGTGGCCAGTTTTCTCTACTGTAGAAACAAAGAAAGCAAATATCTGTAAAAGCTAATATCAAATTTGCATATTAACCCATAATCTCACTTTGGTTACAAAAATAATATCATTCAACTCATTAAATTCAATCTCACAAATGTCACTAACTGATAGGCCAATTACATTATTGCTTTTTATGTCAATGCAGTTTCAAAAGTTAATTTAATCCAACTAAGAAATATAACTTGTTACTTGAGTCAATAGTGTACATTGCATTATGCTAAGTGTCAAGAGCCAATATTATATAAGTTTATTTTTCTAGGATTATGTTTTTAACTTAAAATAAAATTGAGGAATGAAAAGAGAAGAGTGATTTGTTCTGAAATCTTGCGACAACAAACCCAGTTAAAAGTTAAAGGAGACTTGAGTTGTTTTATTGGGAAGCAGGTGCAAGATGTTCCCTTTTTAGACCATTTGTGTTGACAATGTGAGTCTTTAACCTAACTATTTAATTCCAAGATAGAATAGAATTAGGGTCTAATAGTTAACCATCTGTTCTACATGGAAATAAGACCCATGTAATTCATGTTGCCATGGAGATGGGCTTGGAGAGGAGCAGGTTGCTTTGGAAATCATAGTAGATTTGGATTACAAGGTTCTCCTACTACATATCTCTGAATTTCACAGATAGGCTAATCTGCCACTATTCAAGAGAAAAAAGTTAGAATTGATGCAGGCAACAAGCCTCAGTGTTTCATTGCACAGGAATGTAAGTGATAATGTGTACCCTGATTGAAAATATTGAAATTGTAAGGATTTGAAATATTTCCCTATCTTGAGCTGGAAGGAAAGTATCCAGCGAACCCTGAACATGAAAGATAACTTTGGATTAAAAGTCACCAGACCAGGACAGAAAAGCTTAGGACAAAATAATCAAATTAGAATAATTCCAGGAAAAAATAAATGTCTTCTTAAGGAACAGTGTGAAGCATATCTGTGGTGGGAGAGTTTTGGTCACTTTAGATGGTAAAAGGTAAAATTCTGTTCTATACTTTCAAGTAGGCATTTCATGCAAAAGTAAAGCTGAGAATCTCTACAGTCTTGAAGCAGGCCATTTGATCCATCAAGTCTGCAACACCCCTCTGAAGAGCATCCCACCCCCTAACCCTGTAATCCTGCATTTCCCATGGCTAATTCACCTCACCTGCACATCCATGGACACAATGGGGCAATTTAGCATGGCTAATCCACCTAATCTGCACATCTTTGGACTGTGGGAGGAAACTGGAGCATCCAGAGGAAACCCACTCAGACAGTGGGAGCATGCAAATTCCATAAAGGTAGTTGCCCAAGGCTGGAATCAAACCCAGATCCCAGGTGTTATGATGCAGTAGTGCTAACCACTGAGCCACCATGCTTAGGCAATGCTGCTTTTGATTCATATGCCCCTGTAAAGTCTTAAAATTTGAAATCTTCTCTGTGATCCTGTAAATTGATCACTGGCAATTTTAGTTCATTTTTAAAAAATTATTAAAACATAAAATTAAAAATCTCCTTAGAGATTATATTATCAGTGATGCTAAACCCGCTTGAAGATACAATTTCTCACTGTGGAGAATTGATATTGGCACAAACTGTATTTTACTGCGTAGGTGGGTTTTGACTTTCAGGCAAAAGCCTTCCTGATGAAGGACTTTTGCCCGAAAGGTCGATTTTCCTGCTCCTTGGATGCTGCCTGACCTGCTGTGTTTTTCCAGCACCACTCTAATCTTGACTCTGATCTCCAGCATCTGCAGTTCTCACTTTCACCTAGGTTTTGACTTTCTATCATTTTATAGACTTTAGCCAAGTCTTTCATTCCTTTTCTGCCTAATTTGGTCAATCACTTTGGGACTGATTCCGCCAAGATCCCTGCCATTTCCGTTAATTTTAGGTTATTTTCTAATAGAGCTTCCAATGGCTATTGAAAGCCTATGCCAAAATATTGATGGACATTCACAAAATCATAAGATGGCATCCTGTTATACTTCCCTCATAACTGCTGGAATGATGCTGGACTCAAGGGGCGTCTGTATATTACAGAGATCCAACATTGCTAAGGCAGGCAAAAAAGAAGTTAAACTAACCAAATAGAATAAATGTAATTAGTAATAGAGGGTAAGCAGTCTTCTCTTTATCTGACTTGGAGGCAGTCTGTCTGCCACTGAAGGACGAGCAATTATATTCCACCTTGTCTCTATATCTTCTGATGTATTTGGGTTTCCCACCATAAAATTTAGGGATCAACAATCACAGACTTTTAAAATAGACATTCCAGTGTGATTTCAATTCAATATTGGATGTGATCATCGATAGCTTGGCCACTATTTATTGCTAATCCATAGTTGCCCTTGAGAATGTGATGCTGAGCTGCAATTTGGAACTGCTGAAGTCCATTTGACAGAGTGGTGCCTGCAATCCTGTTTGGGATAGAGTTTGAAGATTTTTTATCTCATGACAAAAAAGGAACAGTGATATATTTCTAAATCATAATGGGGAATGGCTTTGAGGGCAACTTACAGATGATGGTGTTCTAAATTATAATGGCTGTATGTTTGGAAGGTGCTTTAGAGGGATCCTTGGTGAGATTCTGCAGTACATCTTGTAGATGATTCCCATTGCTGCTATTGAGCGTCAATGATAGGAGGAGTAGCATTTGGTGGATATGGTGCACAAGTAAAGGTTAAAAGCCTATCTGCCTGTTCGATGGATATGACGTGCATCATAAAAAAAAGCCAGTGGTCACTTCTCAGTATCATGCTGTTCTTTGTCACACAGAATGTCTCATTCTGAAACCAGAGAAGAAAATCTAAATGGAAGTGATTATCACCCCCATTCTAATTTGTGCCAGAGATTCCATCACATTTACACAAGTGACAAGGCAAGTAAAAATTGTGTCCAAATTTGTTCCAATTTCTCACTGTTCAGTTGTATTCGAGGGAAGCTATGTTGGAGTGCGAGGCAGACAATGTCCATACTATGGGAGAGGCATAGAGGAAGTGGGTATTGTGCATGGGAAAGAGGATAGGCTGAAGTATGCATGATTGGGCAGAGATAGGGATGGTGAGAAAAGCCATGATGTGATGGGAAGTGAGCAGGAAGGTTGGCATCAGACTGTGAATGGCAAGGATATGGGTGCATGAAAGTGCAATGAGTGAGGGTAATTATTCCAATTTGGACTGTCTGCAGGCCCATTCCTTCAGAAAGAACTATAGTGTTTATCTTTTTAAGTTTACTTCTTTATTTTTCGACATTTGTCCTAAGAAGACTGTAGTGCTGAACTAATAAACTTATTCATTTATTTTTCTATTTCTGTAATCAAGAATTTGCGTCTTGGTATTTTGTACCTAAGATGGCACTGTGTGTGGTGACATTTTACACTTTTCACTGTATTCTCGTATCCCATACTTAAGTACGTGGCAATGAAACCTGATTTAAACCTAACTCAAGCAAGCTGCTGTGTCATGGGATATTGTTAAGTTTCAGCGTTGTTGGAGTTTAACAAACACTTCCAAAAATGGCATACTCGGAAGCAATGTTTCCTATTTTGCACCCTTTCATTACCATTGTAAATATTTTGGGAAGAACAGGAAGAAGCAATCAGAACCAGAATTTTCTGTTATTTAATCTTCTATAACCTCCCACTGTTGGCAGATGGCAATGATAAAATGATGGCTAAAAAGGAAGGTGAGGAACTGCCTGCAAATAAGGGACTGTAGTTGAGTGGATGTGATAATGTAATGGAGAATGATTAACAAGGCATAGTGAGAGAGATGATAAAGCACAGATATAATTCAATTAACAAAAAACTCAAAATTTCCTGACCTGATTAGGACATCATACTACTTCCTGCATTGGATCCATGATCTGTACATGACATTCTTGCTGTTCATTTCCTCAACTAACTCCAACCAAACAATTTTGATGGCATCAGCAGGTTTCTTCCTTCCATTGTCACCTGCAGGTAATAGCAGGCTCCTTTTACTCTGATCAATGTGTTTTCGCTCATGTCTTATGCTATTAATGGTGGTGACTGCTACATTAGTGGTATTAATAGTTTGATGGAAAGCATATGGACAGTTAACACCAGGTACTGCAGTTTCTGGATGTATTCCTGGATGTGTTGTGAGAAGTGGGGCTGGATTTAATGGGGCTCCAAGGTCCCTGCACCCCAAGACAACAAATTGTGAAAGGGTCCATGCCTTGAACTAACAGCTCACCCCACAGGAATTTCACTCTTGAAAGGGTACTAATTGAATCGATGTGGTACTTCTGCTCCCCCATCTGGGAGAGCTCCTCGTCAACTGAATGACTGGCAATTTTCTGATCCCAGCAGCAGCATATAGAGCAATAAACACTGTGGGACCTCGATGCTAAGAAGGCAAAACTAAGCAGTGAAAGGGTATATCGCTAGAATCAGGTTGGAATGCCCCATGAAGCAGGGCACGAGTGTAGGGGAACAGAGAAGATAAGCCAGGGACTTTAGGAAATCAGGGGTATGGTATGACCTGGGAATGATTTGGGTTTCTCAGTGAGAATTGATGGACCGATTGCTTGACTTGGGTCTCTCTCCTTGCTGGTTAGATTACCCTTGGTGGGGACACTGGGATGAGGCCCTCAACAGACCTACAAACAGGAAAGCTGTCAGTTGTGCCCTCACCCACTGGTAAAATGGCACTGTGGGCAGGATCCATAGCTCTGCAGAGTCATGTCAGTGAGGACATTTTATGGATCCACCATTTACCAATGCTAATGAGGGGGTCAGTTAAATCCAGCTCATCAGTCAATGATCTCTTAAAACCATTTAAGAGATTTGGTCCATTTAAATCTCTTTGATGACAAGAGATGTCTGCCTGAAGCCGATTCTTTCAGGATATGGCACTTCATGATTTAGGCTTTTTCAAATACTTTCCATCAAAGTGCATGGAAAACTCGTCTTGGTTACTTCTTGGTGGTGGCAAAGGCTGGCTCATTGTTACTGTGTAAATCTTGACCAGTGTGTTTTGTTTTGCAGCACTCTGTTTGCTACTCATTCCTGAGGCGAGGAGAACCCATGGTTTCATGATTAGGCAGAGCTGTCACCAGAAAGGAACATTATGTTGGGCTGTTTACAGTGGTAGAAAGTGACGATTTCATGGCAGCAGTAGAAAAGATTTTCTCCATGTTCAGAGTAGGATGTTAACTGACTTCTGGTATCCGTGCTTGGCATAGGTACCAATGAATTCCAAATAATGAATAGTTGGGTTATTTTCAGATTATAGGACCTTAATTTCTATATTAAATAGATGAAATGTGATAAAGATGGTGATTGCCAATTCAACAATTTTGTAGACGTAAGGGTAAGGCTTTTATTTTGTGATGGGAAGTATATAAGCTAAAATCTCAGTTTAGGATTTTATATGATATTGAGGTTATATTATGGACCAGGCCAGAATCCCTAAAGAAGGTAGCCCAGACCCTAACCTTTCTAATTGTTTTAAGCAGGAACAGCATTGTCACAGTTACAATCAGTATAGTTCATTGGCAATAGTGTCTTATAATGTCATAGAGTGACTGAGTCATACAACATAGAAACAGACCCTTCGATCCAACTCATCCATGCTGACTGGTCTCAAAGTTACTGGTACACAACAGAAGTTGAAAATGATTTTTATAGTAGTTAATCATGAACACTGGTGAACCATTACACCATGATTCAAAGTGAATCTGCAACTTTAACAAAACTGACGGGAATGGAGTTGTTGAGGAAAATATGAAGTCTGTAATGGTACTAAAGATGATAGTTTTGGTTTTGCCAATGTTTAAGTTGCAGCTTACACCAACAGTCCAATAATACTGAGGCAGTGGATGGATGACAAGAAAGTGCGAAAACCTCCAACTGCGTGTTGAAATCCACTGGTAAACATTCACCCCAAATTTGAGGATGATGTCATCAAGGGAGGATGTAGATTGGGACAATTTAAAGAAAATCCATTGTTGACTATGTTCACTTTGCTTTTCTGACTAAAGGTTTAAACTTATTTGCAAAAGAAACAACTTGTAAAAAAAACTCCTTCACACAGCAAGTGATTTCAATCTGGAATGCTCTGCTGGGAAGTAATCGAGATACTTGAGAGGACATCAGATGATTATCTGAAGATTAATAATGTGTTGGGTGTAACAAAAAGGCAGGAGATTGGCACTAAGTCATAGTGTTCATTTGGAGAACTGGTGCAAACATGATGGGCCAAATGGCCTCCTTCTACCCCACAATATCTCTGTAATTATTTGATTCTGTGAAATATAAACAAAAATGTTAATCTTCAGAATATTGAATTACATGTGATGCAGAATCATACTGAACTGAAAGCATTATTTCTGTTTCTCTCTCCACAAATGGTGTCAGATCTACTGAGTTCCTCAAGCATTTTCTGTTTTACCTCCGACTTCTGGCATCTGCAGCATTTTACTTAGAATTAGACTATGTTCGTTTGTGTTAAATCTCCATATTTAACATTGCCTCTGGATTAACAAAAAACCAGGAAATCAATATTTGATATAATATTGTTAGATTTTAATGCGTATTAAGAAATCATTTGAAGATCTAAATATAGTTTAGCAGTAGGGCGGATGATGATCTTCCACTAAAAGTTAAACTCATCCTGAATGAGTTCCTTCTCTGTAACATTATTTGTTGATTTGTAAGCAAACAATTTTTTTTGGATTTTACTATCATGTTTTGCAATAAGCTTAATGAAATAACTGATTCTCTATTCTGTGGTCAATTAGTGACTACTTTGTGAGAAAAGTTCTTCATTAACAGTATCAGGCTTATTATACTGAAGTTTCAATGGCATGGAACTGTTTTTAGAATATTTCAGGCTCAGATGCATGCATGTATTGAGACCCACTGAAATATTTAATAAATTAAATTAATTTCTGCACAAGTTACTGAGAGGGTTGACAGCCTCCTTGATAATTAAAGTCTATGCACACCCGATGTTACTAAGCAGCATTGACAGCAACTTCAAACTGAATCTGGCAAAAGAGTTGGAATTTTCTGATGATTAAAAGCCTGAACTGAAGCCCAGTCATCAAACAAGGCAACAAAAGCTGTTCATGATTGCCTCTCAGACCAATGCAACAGTGAAATTTACTCCTAACCCACATTAGAAATGCTACCAAATGTATTCACCAGTCATTGCATTGTACAAAAGATGAACTTCCAATTATTAGCCAATAATCATTTACATCGGACCTGACATTGAAGGCTCAGCAAGCTTTAGAACTACTTGGCAAACAAAGTCAGACTTTTAAAAGGTTGGTGGCAAAATTTGATAGGGATTTGAACAATGTGCCTATGGGAGAATCGTGTGAGAACTCAAGCAAGATCTTTCTTGATATCGAGAGAAATATGCTGCATTTTCAAACAAAGTTCTAGGCATCAAGATGAGACTGACACTAAGCAGCAGCAAGATGAATTTATTGTTTTCTTGGTCTTGTTAATTGCAAATTCATTTTATTAATATGCAATTCCTTATCCTCCCGCCCACAGCTTGGACAATTCCTGATTTGAAAGCCTGTGTGGATACCTGGCAACTTCAGCTTGCTCTTCCAGGCTGTCACACGGACACCCAACAACAACATCTCAGGGCACAAACCTTATGCACTTCATATCCATGGATACTGGCATCCAACACCTTCCTCTAAAGACCTTCATGGATCCAGTATAATCCACTTACAGTACATTTCTGCATTTAAAAGCTTCAATTCAGCGGCAACCAGCCACTTGCATTAAAATACTACAAGGTGATGGATTGGACCAGGCTTCTGTTCACCTGCCCTTTTAGCATTCACTAATTTGTAGCTGCATGGATGCTCACAGCATCCATGCAGCCCCGGATATCATTTCAACAGCTTGGTAGTGTCAGTCAGCCTCTCACGATAGTCATGGTCAGTCTTCTTTCCTCGTAGAGATTGGGGAGTCGAATTTTGGGAAGTTGGTCATCTATCTTGCTTCTTTCTGCCAGTAGGCTGTTTTCTCCTGGAAAGACAGAAGGGTAAGTTTTGAGCAAGATGAAAGTGGGCAGCTTGGTTATCAGTATTAATGCAAGTGGGAGAAGGTGGTGATGTTTCCCAAGCAAATGAGTAGGCAGTGCAGAGACCATGCAGGATCAGGATGAGTGGAGTTAGAATCATAGAATTACTTCTGTGTGGAAGCTGGCCATTCTGCCCATTGAGTCCACACTGTTCCTCCAATGAACATTCCATCTAGACCCACACCACACACCCTTCCCCACTCTACCACTGTAACCCTGCATTTTCTACAGCAAATCCACCTAGGCTGCACATCCCTAGACTCGTGGGCAATTTAGCATGACTAATCCATCTAACCTTTGAACTGTGGGAGGAAACCGGGTTGGGGTGGGAGAAAGTGAGTGAGGAAAGATGTTGCATGCAATAATTAAAGAGCTAGAGAATGAGTCTTGGTGCGGGGAGCAAGTGAAATAGTAACAATAGAGTAAGCATTAGGTAGCAGAGAGCAGACAATGGAACTTATTCTGGGAAAGATGGAAGGTCATTGATTTCCACCTGATATTGCTGGGCATTCCTCCAGATGACTGGGGCTGTTATAATTCAGGTAACCTCAGACTTCACTGGTGGGGTCTGATGTCACAGCCTCCTTTTTCAGACCTGGGGAGTGAGTTCATCCTTCAGATACCTATTAGTTAAACAGAATGTCAATTTCCCCTTATCTATGGTATCCAGGGCAAATGTCAGGAACATTGCAGGGCAATTCTGGGCTAACAATGCTTATCAGAGTATACAACAGCCCTTTAAAGCTGGCCCAAGTGCCAGCATTGCTGGGCCATTCTAGAATATCCAGGCAATGGTGTGTGGTGGAACCCCACTTGCGTCAGACGAGCGGAACACTATAGTAAGTAATTAATAAGGCAAGTCTGGGATGATGACGTGATAAAACTCACAAAGTCTCACAAAGAGAAATCCTCCACAAAACTTGATGAACTGAGAACTTAGTCAAATTCTTGTAGGATTCAGCTTATTTTCTTTTTGTTAGTAATAGCTGTCATGAAATGACATAATCATTCTGCTGTTAATCAGGAGCACCTTTTCTTTTAATTACTCATGCTTCTATACGACGCGTCCTTGACCTAATGGAAGGTCATTGTTGTTGATGAGATATTGATGCTGTATATTAGGATTTCAGATTGGATAGTGCCCAGCTGTTGACTGCCTCATTTCAGTTGTTACTAGTTCAGTTGGATTCTTGACATCCGTGTGCATTCTGGGTGAATACATTTTGATGAATTATACACATTTCATCCTTAAAAGTACAGCATGTGATCTCCACCCCTATGCCAGCAACTTCCCCATAACATGACTGCCATTTTCATTGGATTATACTGAACTCACTCACTGATCTGTCAGAATACAGATTCTTAGAACTTTATTCAGGAAACAGGGTCACTGTGCAATGTTCTAATCCATCCAGTGGTGTAGGAGGTGAAGAGCAAAAACAGATGACACATAGAGGTCATAGCTTTAGGGTGAGAGGGGAAAGATATAAAAGAGACCTAAGGGGCAACCTTGTCATGCAGAGGGTGGTAGGTGTATGGAATGAACTGTCAGAGGAAGTGGTGGAGGCTGGTACAATTGCAACTTTTAAAAGGCATCTTGATGGGTATATGACTAGGAAGGTTTTGGAGGGATATGTGCTTGCAGGTGGGACTAGCTGGGGTTGGGATATCTGGTCAGCATGGACAAGTTGAATGGAAAGGTCTGTTTCTGTGTTGTACATCTCTATGACTCTTTGACTCTCTCTGAGTTTTGGGGAGTCAAAACCACCAGAGCTGATTGCACAGCCTACTGAGGCACAGGCTTTACTGCCTCTTTCAGAAAAGTGATTGTATGTTTCACGGTAGACTGGAGGATGTCACTGTTGGCACCAAAGAGCTCCACAAGCTGGAGGAAAGCTTTTTCATCCGGCCAGATGTTACATCTCACAACTTTAACAAGCTGCTCACTGTCTCAAGCATTTGCTATTGCAACTGGAAGAGCCCGATGTATGTCATGTTGCATCTCTGCATCACTTCCCTTCTTCAGTAATGTTTAGATCTAGTTAACAGTACGTGACCAGCTATCCCTGGTGATGTCCTTTACACTCTTGTCCACAATTGCTGGAAAATTTATCCTGTACAAAAACTTCCTGTTTATACTTCTAACTGAGATGCTGCTATCTATCCCAGTGCTTTAGAAAGATGGCACAGGCTTGCCCCCTCCTTGATCTTTTATATAAAACACAATGTCATGGGAAGGATATGTAAGAATGAGAGAAGGATAAAGGTCTACAGGTAATGTTAAGGTGAATGTTCAACATCCGTTGGACACACAAAGCAACAAAAGGTTGTCTTACTGCTTTACATATTTTTACTTGAAGAAAAGAGTTAAGAAACATAGACAGACAATCTGCAAAGCAAATCCCCGAGCCTCTCTGTCCCCAACATTCCACACGATATTTGTTTCCAAAGTCGCCTGCTACATTTCGACATTAAAATTCTTATACCTGTTATTGATTGTGTTGATGACTCACCCCATTCAAGTATCATGACAAGTGAAAATCGATACCTTTGCAATCTACCAAGAATGTGCCTATAATGGCAAAACTACTGCTATTTCAAAATGAGCCCTTTTGCTGAATTCAGAGGTGCACAGTTATAAATGCTTTCAACATTTTTGAATGTTCTCTCTTTGGAATAGTTTGTATAAATTTAAAATTAATGAAGAGTTTAAATAATGAAAGAATCTTTGACATTTTTGTTTCTACATAATTAAACTTGTGCTGCAAATTTTATTAATTTAATTAGACAACTTTATACATTTAAAATTCTGCTCTTGTACCTATTGCCATTATGGAAAGGTGGCATGCTTGCTTTTATTTGGCGCATTTCCAATTCTATCTACTTCGAAATATACTAAATTGGAAACTAAGATATAACATTTCTTATTAATCTGATTCACTCTGCTACAGTCTAGAAATCATAGTGTTATGCCCAATAAAAGCAACAGGCTGCATGATCAATGATGTGAGGAACAATAGCTACAAGATCGATAATGCAGAAAAAAATTAGACAATATGGGCTAGAACGCAAGGCAGTAAATTAGTTAGCCAATTTAAGACAGCAGCAGTTAAGAATTGATTCAATTTTCACGCTAACCAAATAAAAATCATTTTACAATGTTACTGTGAGGAACTAACCAATTTGGAAATTATGGGAAGTTGTTCTATTGGTAATCATCAATATCTGTGAGAGCAGAGCTATAATAAGAAAAGTACCCAATAGGATTTAAAAGATTGTGATAGTATGAAGTCATATTTAGCTGAGAGACAAGTCAGAAGTGATGATTAATAGTTGATGTTTGAACTGGAGTGATATTTCTCTGTGGGTAGCATTTGCGCTACTTTATTTTTAACAACATAACGAACATTATTATATTAATGAGGAGGATGTAGTTACTGAGGGCATGATATCAATGATTGCATATCCCAAAGCTTGGGTGCACTGTGAAGGTTCATAAGAGATTGCAGAACGCTGCCAGAAACAGGTAAACAAGCAGAGAAAGTGTAATGCAGAATAACTACATCAATCAAGTGAGGTGATATAAATTAATTGATAACATTTCAAAGTAGATTCAGGAACAGAGAGACCTGTCAGCTCACCTTAAAACTGATAAGAAAGCATTCAAAAAACTATAAAGGCTTGGAATATAAAAGTAAATAAGTTTACAAAATCAATGATTAGATCTCAGCTGGAATGTTGTGTCCATTCCAGGCACCATACTTTCAGAACAATATCAATCCTTGACGATAATGGAGAAGAGATTTAAAATGGGCCAGGGATGAACTGGAATCTAAAACTCATTGCAATACTTCACGTTGTCAAGTGCAAATTGAAATGGATCCCCACTTCGCCTGTTAAAAATCCCCTTAAAGTCAAAGATTTCAGAATGTTCCAACTTTATTAAACTTAGTAGTGACCCAGGAAAAGTAAGATCATCAAAAACCTACACCAACTTCTGGGTAACAATTAGCTGAATGTCCAACTCACCCTAAACCTCCTAATTTCACACCCTGATCCGTGTCATCTCTAGACTTGTTAACAACCACAATCCCCTCACCCCATTCCACTCCACAAACAAAAGCCCCCAATCCAACCCTATGCACTGATTTACTTACCTGACATTCAAGCCCCTCATATACTTGACATTCCTTTTAGACCCTCCTAGCACCCTACATAGAAACATGAAAAACAGGAGCAGGAGTGGGCCTTTCAGTCCTTCAAGCCTGCTCCACCATTCAACATGATTGTAGCTGATCAACTCAGTAAACCCTTCCCAGTTTATCTCCTTTGATCCATTTAGCTCAAAGAACAATAGAATCATAGAGTCCCTACAGTGTGGAAAGAAGCCATTCAGCCCATCGAGTCTGCACTGACCCAATGAAGAGAATCTCCCCAAGCCCAGCCCTTCACCTTAACTCCATATCTCTGTGTTTATCATTGTTAATCCAACAAGCATGCATATCCCTGGATATTATGAGCAATTTAGCATGGTCAATCCACCCAACCTAACTGTCTTTGGACTGCGGGAGGAAAGAGCACCCAGAAGAAATCCATACAGACACAGAAAGAAAAAGACACCATGAGCCCTTGCACCTGGGACGCAACACCCCAATCTTGAGTCTCTCTTGTTCCCACAAAACCTCCTATCTGTCCCCTTAACTATAGAGTCCCCAATGACTAAAGCTCTGCTCCCGTATCCCCCTTCCCTTCTGAGCAACAAGGACAGACTCTGTGCCAGAGACCTATGCCCCATTGCTTACCCTTGGTAAGTACCCCCACCCCCACCCCACCCCCCCTTCCAATAGTATCCAAAATGGTATACTTTTTGTTGAGGGGAATCACCACAGGCACTTCCTTCACTGCTTGCTGGTACACCCCTGACAGGTTACCCATCTACCTTCTTCACGTGGCTGTGGAGTAACTACCTCCCTGTAACTCCTCTCAATAATCCCTTCCCCTCCCGAATGATCTGTGTTTCATCCAGCTCCAGCTCCAGTTCCCTAACATGGTCTTCAAGGAGCTGGAGTTGGATGCACTTCGCACAGAGGAGGTCAGCAGGGACACTAGAGGTGACCCTTATCTCCTACATATTGCAAGAAGAACATTCAACTGCCCTAACCTCCATTCCCACTATTCTAAATTTCCAAGTAGACCGCTGAAAAAATGAAGCACAAAACACTTGTCACCTTACGAACCGATGCACAGGACATTTGTTTTGGTAGAGGAGGAGGATGGATGGGAGACACTAACTGAGTAGCGTTTTGGATAAAGCAATCACCCAAATAGGTAACCTTGTGACCTCTCCGACTGCCTCCAGGAACTGAACAATGCCCAAACTGAAAGTAAGTAACTTAAACTGTATACCCTGTACTCACATATCCTGACAGGCTTTGCTGCTCCCTGGTGACCTCATGACCTCTCTGAAAGCCTCCAGGAACTGAACTGAAACCAAACGTCGGGAATAAGGTCGGTGAACTTGCAGCATGGGTTGGTACCTGGGATTTCAATGTTGTTGCCATTTCAGAGACATGGCTGGACGAGGCCAGGAATGGTTGTTGCAGATTCAGGAATTTACATGTTTCAGTAAGAACAGAGAAGGTAGTAAAAGAGGGAGGTGGGGGGTGTGGCACTGTTAATCAAGGGTAGCATTTCAGCATCTGAGATTACATGTGAGGATTCATCCACTGAGGTAGTTTGGGCTGAGGTTAGAAACAGGAAAGGAGGTCTCCCTTTTGGGAGTTTTCTAGAGGCCTCTGAATTATTCCAAGGATATAGAGGAAAGGATAGCAAAGATGACTCTTGATAGGAGCGCGAGACACGGGATAGTTGTTATGGGGTTATTAATTTCCTCAACATTGACTGAGAATACTATAGTTCTAGTAGTTTAGACGGATCAGTTTTTGTTCAATGTGTACAGGAAGGCTTTTTGACATAGTATGTAGACAGGCCAACAAGGGGCAATGCCATATTGGATTTGGGGAATGAACCCAGTCTGGTGTTACATTCGGAGGTAGGTGAGCATTTTGGTGATAGTGACCATAATTCAGTTACATTTATAATAGTAATGGGCAGGGATAAATAAATACCGCAGGGTAAGAGGTATAACTGGGGGAAAGGCAATTATGATGCAATTAGGCAAGATTTAGGATGCATAGGATGGGGAAGGAAACTGTAGGGGATGGACACACTTGAAATGTGAAGCTTATTCAAGGAACAGACACTGTAGGACCTTCATAAGTAGATACCAATCAGACAGGGAGGTAGTTGTTGTGAGAGGGAGCCATGATTTTCTAAAGAAGTTGAAGCTCTTGTCAAGAGGTAGAAGAAGGCTTATGTGAGGATGAGACGTGAAGGCTCAGTTAGGGGACATGAGAGTTATAAGTTAGCCGGAAATGATCTAAAGAGAGGGCTAAGAAGAGCCAGGAGGGGACATGAGAAGTTGTTGATGAATAGGATCAAGGAAAACCCTAAGGTCTTCTATAGGTATATCAGGAATAAAAGAATGACAAGAGTAAGGTTAGGGCCAATCAAAAACAGTTGTGGAAAGTTGTGTGTGGAATCTGAGAATATAGGGGAAGTGCTTAATGAATACTTTTCGTCAGTATTCACATTGGAAAAGGGCAATGTTAGTGAGAATACGGAGATACAGGCTACTAGATTAAATGGGATTGTGGTTGACAACGAGGAGGTTTTATAATTTTGGAAGATCTGAAAATAGATAAGATCCCTGGGCCAGATGGGATTTATCCTCAGATGCTCTGGGAAGCCAGGTAGGAGATTGCAGAGCCTTTAGCTTTGATCTTTATGTCATCATTGACAACTGGAGAAGTGTCAGAAAACTGGAGGATAGCAAATGTTGTTCCCTTGTTTAAAAAGGGGAGTCGAGACAACCCTGGTAACTATACAGCAGTGAGCCGTACTTCGGTTGTGGGAAAGGTGTTGGAAAAGGTTATATGAGATAGAATTTATAATCATCCAGAAAGGAATAATTTGAGTAGAGATAGTCAACACGGTTTTGTGAAGGGTAGATTGTGCCTAACTAACCTTACTGAGTTCTTTGAGAAGGTGACAAAACAGGTGGATGAAAGTAAAGTGGTTGATGTGGTGTCTATTGACTCCAGTAAGGCGATTGATAAGGTTCCACGTGGTAGACTATTGTTCAAAGTAGGGAGTTTCGGGATTGAAGTTGATTTAGTGAATTGGACCAGAAGTTGACTGGCTGAAAGAAGACAGAGGATGGTGATTGATGAGAAATAATCATCCTGGAGCTCAGTTACCAGTGGTGTGTTTTGGGGCCACTGCTGTTTGTCATTGCTATAAATGATCTGGATGTGGGCATAGAAGGATGAATTAGTAAATTTGCAGATGATGCTAAGGTAGGCAGAGTTGTAGATAGATCTGAAGGATGTTGTAGGTTACAGAGGGACATAGATAAGATGCAGACTTGGGCTGAGAAGTGGCAAATGGAGTTTAATGCAGAAAAGTGTGAGGTAGTTCACTTCGGAAGAAATAACAGGAATGCAGAATACTGAGCTAATGGTAAAATTTTTGACGGTGTAGATGACCAGAGAGATCTTGGTGTCCAGGTGCATAAATCCCTGAAAGTTGCCATCCAGGTTTATAGCATTGTTAAGAAGGCATATGGTGTGTTGGGGTTTATTGGTAGGGTAAAAGGCTCCCCTTCCTGGACCTCTCCATCTTCATTAATGATGACTGACTTGACACCGACATTTTTTACAAACCCACCAACTCCAACAGCTACCTGGATTACACCTCTTCCCACTCTACCTCTTGCAAAAATGCCATCCCGTATTCCCAATTCCTCCGCCTCCACTGTATCTGTTCCCAGGAGGACCAGTTCCACCACAGAACACACCAGATGGCCTCCTTCTTCAGAGATTGCAATTTCCCTTCCCACATGGTTAAAGATGCCCTCCACACATCTCGTCCACATCCTGCATCTCCGCTCTCAGACCCCACCCCTCCAACCGTAACAAGGACAGAACGCCCCTGGTGCTCACCTTCCATCCTACCAACCTTCGCATAAACCAAATCATCTGCCAACATTTCCGCCACCTCCAAATAGACCCACCGCCAGGGATATATTGCCCTCCCCACCCCTTTCCACCTTCCGCAAAGTCCGCTGCCTCCGTGACTACCTGGTCAGGTCCACGTCCCTCTACAACCCACCCTCCCGTCCTGGCACCTTCTCCTGCCACCGCAGGAATTGCAAAACCTGCGCCCACGACTCCTCCCTCACCCTATCCAAGGCCCTAAAGGAGCCTTCTACATCCATCAAAGCTTTACCTGCACATCCACTAATATCATTTACTGTATCCGTTGCTCCCGATGCAGACTCCTCTACCTTGGGGAGACTCGGCGCCTCCTAGCAGAGCGCTTTAGGGAACATCTCTGGGACACCCGCACCAATCAACCACACCGCCCCGTGGCCCAACATTTCAACTCCCCCTCCCATTCTGCTGAGGACATGGAGGTCCTGGGCCTCCTTCACCACCGCTCCCACACCACCCGATACCTGGAGTAAGAACGCCTCATTTTCCACCTCGGAACACTTCAACCCCAGGGCATCAATGTGGACTTCAACAGTTTCCTCATTTCCCCTTCTCCTACCTCACCCCAGTTCCAAACTTCCAGCTCAGCACTGTCAACATGACTTGTCTGATCTACCTATCTTCTTTTCCACCTATCCACTCCACCCTCCTCCCTGACCTGTCACCTTCACCCCCTCCCCCACTCACCTATTATACTCTATACTATTTTCTCCCCACCCCCACCCTCCTCTCATTTATCTCTCCACCCTTTAGGCACTCTGCCTGTATTCCTGATGAAGGGATTTTGCCCGAAATGTCAATTTTACTGCTCCTGGGATGCTGCCTGAACTGCTGTGCTTTTCCAGCACCACTCATCCAGAACTATTATTGAGTCATAGAGTCATAGAGATGTACAGCATGGAAACAGACCCTTTGGTCCAAACCATCCATGCCGACCACATAGCCCAACCCAATCTAATCCCACCTGCCAGCACCTGGCCCATATCCCTCCAAACCCTTCCTATTCATATACCCATCCAAATGCCTCTTAAATGTTGCAATTGTACCAGCCTCCACCACATCCTCTGGCAGCTCATTCCATACACGTACCACTCTCTGCGTGAAAACGTTGCCCCTTAGGTCTCTTTTATATCTTTCTCCTCTCACCCTAAACACATGCCCTCTAGTTCTGGACTCCCCGACCCCAGGGAAAAGACTTTGTCTCTGTATCCTATCCATGCCCCTCATAATTTTGTAGACCTCTATAAGGCCACCCCTCAGCCTCCGATGCTCCAGGGAAAACAGCCCCAGTCTGTTCAGCCTCTCCCTGTAGTTCAGATCCTCCAACCCTGGCAACATCCTTGTAAATCTTTTCTAAACCCTTTCAAGTTTCACAACATCTTTCCGATCGGAAGGAGACCAGAATTGCATGCAATATTCCAACAGTGGCCAAATCAAAGTCGTGTACAGCCGCAACATGACCTCCCAACTCCGGTACTCAATACTCTGACCAATAAAGGAAAGCATACCAAACACCTTCTTCACTATCCTATCTACCTGCAACTCCACTTTCAAGGAACTATGAACTTGCACTCGAAGGTCTATTTGTTCAGCAACACTCCCTAGGACCTTACCATTAAGTGTGTAAGTCCTGCTAAGATTTGCTTTCCCAATATGCAGCACATCGCATTTATTTGAATTAAACTCCATCTGTCACTTCTCAGCCTAATGGCCTATCTGATCAAGACCCTGTTGTAATCTGAGGTAACCCTCTTCGCTGTCCACTACACCTCCAATTTTGGTGTCATCTGCAAACTTACTAAATGTACCTGTTATGCTTGCATCCAAATCATTTACGTAAATGAAAAAAGGTAGAGGACCCAGCACCGATCCTTGTGGCACTCCACTGGTCACAGGTCTCCAGTCTGAAAAACAACTCTCCACCACCACCCTCTGTCTTCTACCTTTGAGTCAGTTCTGTATCCAAATGGCTAGTTCTCCCTGTATTCCATGAGATCTAACCTTGCTAATCAATCTCCTATGGGGAACCTTGTCGAACGCCTTACTGAAGTCCATATAGATCACGTCTACTGCTCTGCCCTTATCAATCCTCTTTGTTACTTCTTCAAAAAATTCAATCAAGTTTGTGAGACATGATTTCCCACGCACAAAGCCATGTTGACTATCCCGAATCAGTCCTTGCCTTTCCAGATGCATGTACATCATGTCCCTCAGGATTCCCTCCAACAACTTGCCCACCACCGATGTCAGGCTCACCAGTCTATAGTTCCCTGGCTTGTCTTTACCGCCCTTCTTAAACAGTGGCACCACATTTGTCAACCTCCAGTTTTCCGGCACCTCACCTGTGACTATTGATGATACAAATATCTCAGCAAGAGGCTCAGCAATCACTTTTCTAGCTTCCCACAGAGTTCTTGGGTACACCTGATCAGGTCCTGGGGATTTATCCACCTTTAACCATTTCAAGACATCCAGCACTTCCTCCTCTGTAATCTGGACATTTTGCAAGATGTCACCATCTATTTCCCTATAGTCTATATCTTCCACATCCTATTCCACAGTTTTCCCACAGTTATTGGTAGGAGTTTGAGTTTCGGTGCCACGAGATCATGCTTCAGCTGTACAAGACACTGGTAAAACCACACCTGGAGTATTGCTTATAGTTCTGGTCACCACATGTGGAAGCTTGGGAAAAGGTTCACAGGAGATTTACCAGGATGTTGCCTGGTATGGAGGGAATGTCTTATGAGGAAAGGCTGAGGGAATTGAGGCTGTTTTTGCTGGAGAGAAGTAGTTTGAGAGGTGACATAATCGAGATGTATAAGATAATCAGAGAGTTAAATAGGGTGGACAGTGAGAGCCTTTTTCCTTGGATGGTGAAGGCTAACACGAGGGGGACATGGCTTTAAATTGAGGGGTAATAGATATTGGACAGATATCAGGGCTGGGCTCTTTCCTCAGAGAGTAGTAGGGCGTGGAACAATCTGCCTGCAACAGTAGTAGACTCGCCAACAATAAGTGCAATTAAGTGGACATTGGACATATATATGGATAACAAAGGAACGGAGTAGGTTGGATGGGCATTAGATTAATTTCATAGGTCGGTGCAACATCGAAGGCCGAAGGGCCTGTGCTGTGCTTAATGTTCTATGTGCTGTGTGCAAACTCTGCACAGGCAGCCACTCTAGTTTGGCATGAAACCCAGATCCCTGGTGCTGCGGAGGCAGCATGCTTACAACTGAATCACGTGCCACCCAGCTTTATCAAACTATATCTAACTCCTACTAGAAAACGATGTTTTGGCCTCAACTATTTCTGTGATGGAGAATTCTAGAGGATCACCACTCTGAGTGAAGAAAAAAATTTTCTTCATCTCAGTCCTAAACAGTCAAGCCCATATGCATCGGCTATGACCCTTGGATCTGCAATCTTCAGTAATCAAGAATATTTTTCTGACTTTTAACCTCTCTTTTCCTGTTAGAATTTTACAGGCTTTTGTTAGATCAATCCTCATACATCTCTCTTATCACACCTGATACTCTTTCAGTTCTCCCTTGGACCTCTAGCAACTTTATGGCCCAGATGCCCTATCTCTCAAACACCTCACACCTTTAACCCCTCACCACCTGGCATTATCACCCCCAATACACTTGGGACACTAACACCTCAACCGACTGCCACACTACACCCAATTCCTTTGGCTAACCACTCAACCCACCTGGCATTTTCGCTTCTCCCCCAACATCCACCCTCCCTCCCAAACCAATCCACCACCTATCCATGTCCAAATAGCAGACTTTCCATTTAGTCATCTGGCACCTTACCTCACACACATAGCTCTCCTCAGTAACTGTCAAAGGAGTTTTGAGACCTTTAAATAATTTAACTCCGGAAATGCAGCAACAAGTGTTGTTCAAATAAAGGGCATGACTTGGCTCCAGAGCTGCGACTGTCCTCAGTGGATTTCTTCCCAATTTTCTCTGACAGGACGTAACTCAGAAATCCGTGGGCAAATAAGTAGTCAGAAAGGAGATTGATATTGGTCAAAACTGTTCCAATAATGATTGGAAAGTCTCAGCCAATTAATTGTGGTGCCTGGAGAGAAGAACTTAGAGGTAAATATCAAACAAACGTCGAGTAAATCAAAGAACTGTCTATGCTCGAAATCTGAAACAAAATCGGAAATTGCTGGAGAAATTCAGCAGGTTTGTCAGTGTTGTGGAGAGAAAACAGAGTACGCTTTTTAGGTCTGGTGACTCTTCTGTTCTCCATTCCTCCAGTATATCCCATGTGGCAATCTTGAGCCAGGCTGGAATGTCTAGTGTCACGGCCTCTCCTGCTAATTCTACAGCAGAATAAAGTTCCAGCCTTCATACCAATCCACCAAGCACAACCTCTGGCTGCCTCTGGCAAAGTGTACTAGTAAATTCCTCTTGTCTGCCACATCTGTAGCCAACATCATGAACTGTGCAGTGCGGCTCCAGACTGAAAATGCTTGCACCATGGATGCCCTGTGGCCTTTTCAAGATTGCATTCACACCAATGATGCTAGTCAACTCTGGGATATCCCAGCAGTAGCAAGTTTTTCTGGGCCCAGTGCATTGAAAGACCAAACCAGCTGGCAGTGATGCCATTGGAGTGGGGTAGGCAGTTAATGAGGCAAGTTTAGTAAGATATGGCCACATATCTTTACAAAAAAACTCAAGGCAACTGACACTTACCCAAAAAAACCCCTAATATTCAACTGCAGGAGACAGTAGTGAGGAGCTGAACACAACTAATACTTTCAGCCAAGTTCTCCAGTATGACAGAAACCTGTCAAAAATTCAGAAACCCTGCAGAGATTGCAAGATTCCAGCAGGGAAAGCTATTCCGGAAAAGCCATCTGGATTTTCAAGAGGCTTACATTAGGATAGTAAAATTAACCTGGGTCAGGAAGGTAAACTTCAAAAGAGATGAAGGGAGGGAGCCAGAACTTGTTCGTTCTGCCAATGTAAGTGTCAACATCTTCTCTCTCGTACCTTATACTCGCTCTATCTCTGTTATGGATCCACCTCTCACCAAGCCTCATTCTCTACCATTGTCACTATTGCCTGCAACATCTTCCCTGCCTACCGTCACCCATTCCTAACTTCTAAAACTGCTAACCATACATGGCCAGTGTACTACCTACTCATTTACTCATGACACCTCCCCACCTGTTCCGAAAATGAAAGCTGTGTCATCCACTTTCATTTCTTGTAATACCTATTGCTCTCATATTCCAGGTGGAAAACTGCCCATAATAGGACAGAAGCATATAGGGGATCCAATGGCTAATTGGATGGTTAATCCAGTGGTCTGGCTAATGTCCCAGGGGCGTGGGCTCAAATCCTACCATGGCAGATTGGAGAATTTGAATGCAATAACAAAATCTGGAAGCCTAAGGCTAACGATGACCATGACTTCATTGGTGATTGTTGGAAAAATGCAACGGATTCACTAATATCCTTTATACAAGTTCCCATATTAACATACAACTTCATATTTGACCAAATGCACTGAAAAAACTGGATGTTGAGAACTGTCAACAAGGAAGTCAAAGTGGGTACATTACAATTATTGAAGGAAATTGCTATCCTTTTCTGATGTGGTCTACACGTGACTCCAGAATAATATGGTTGACTATTAACTGCCCTCTGGGAAATTAGGGATGGGTAATAAATGCTGGCCTAGCCAATAATGCCAAGATTCCATGAATGAATAAAAAAAGTCAAGATGGGTGGTAGGTTCCCCAACCCATTTCATGGACAGAAGCCTAACTCTGATAATTGAGAGACTCACTGATCATATCCAAGCCTTTGCACTGGTGTTAGAGACTACTGATGATTTACTGTGCTGGGACTGCCTTAGCAAAGGCTATCTCTCCTCAAATGACTGAGCACTTTTGACAACCATGGCAACTTTTCTGGTTTTGTGTTGGTGCAGCAAAGTAAAGCAATTCTTTCAGCCTGGTATCTCCAACTGAGGTGTAAAACACAAAAAGGCAAAGTGTGATTGAACACCATAATAGCAAGCAAAGAGTGTAGAATTATAGTCTGGCCCAATCCATTAGCTGGGTGATGGGTAATGGTTGCTGTGTGCACGACTTCCTTACATCAGCATTACAATGATAGTTTGTGTTGCAGCCTGTGGTATATTATTGAAAGAGCAGAAGTACAGAGAAACCTCGATTATCCAAATATCAATTATCTGAAAATCGGATTATCCAAAGGAGATCTTGAGGTCCGATATAAACATAACATCAAAAATGTATTTCCAACAGTGATTGTGTCTTTTATTTATAGAGATTAAACTGGCACCATCTCAAAATGACTGCCCTCCCACCCTCTCTGTCTCGCCACACTTTCCTGGATTCTAGAGGGGTGTACCCTAAACTCCACCCCCTCTTCCCCAGATAATCTCTCCAACATTGTCCTCTACAGAGCAGAGATGGAACCTGTCAAAACATTGCAGTAAAAAATTGTGTGTGTGGCTGCACGTGTGTGTGTGTGTGTGTGTGTGATGTGTGTGTGCAAATGTGTGAGCGTGTGTGTGTGTGTGTGTGTTGTGTGCATATGTGTGTGTGTGGTGTGTTTGGTGCATGTGTGTGGTGTGTATGTGTGTGGTGTGTATGTGTGTGGTGTGTGGTGTGTATGCATATGTGTATGGTGTGTATGTGTGCATATGTATGAGTGTGTGTGGTGTGTGCATATGTGTGTGTGTGGTATGTGCGTATGTGTGTGTGTATATGTGTGTGATGTGTGTGGTGTGTGTGTGCATATATGTGTGTGTGTATATGTGTGTGTGTGTGTGTGTGTGTGTATATATGTGTACAAAGTTAAAAATCACACAACACCAGGTTATAGTCCAACAGGTTTAATTGGAAGCACACTAGTTTTTGGACTATAACCTGGTGTTGTGTGATTTTTAACTTTGTATACCCCAGTCCAACACCGGCATCGCTAAATCATGTATATATGTGTGTGTATGTGTGTGCATATGTGTGTGTGTGTGCGTGTGTGTGTGTATGCATGTATGTGTATATATGTGTGTGTATATAAGTGTGTGTATGTGTGTGTGTATGCATGTATGTGTATATATGTGTGTGCATATATGTGTGTATATAAGTGTGTGTATATATATGTGTGTGTATGTGTGTGTATATATGTGTGTGTGTGTGTGGGTGTGTATATATATATGTGTGTGTGTGTGTGTGTGTGTGTGTGTGTGTGCGTGTGTGTGCTATTTGAAGACTTACTCCACAAAGGCAGCAGCAGCACTGCAGAATTTTCTTGGTGTGCGGTCTAGCTGTCCCCAGAGAGGGGATGTGGGGTGGGTGAAGGGTGGTATTGGACAGGGTTGGGGACAAGCCGCGGTGTTGGATGGGGTTGGAACGGAGAGTGGTATTGGACAGGGTTGGGGGTAGAGGGCAGGATTGGATGGGATTTGGGGCGGGAGGCAATGTCAGACAGGGTTGGGGGGTGGGGGGACAGTGATGGACAAGGTTTGGCGATGGGATGATGTCTGACAGGGTTTTGGGGTAGGGGCGGTATTGGATGGGGTTGGGGGGCCGCGACTGTGTTGGACGGGATTGGGAGAGGAGTGGTGTTGGACAGGGTTGGGGGGGTGGGGAAGGGGTTGGACGGGGTTGGGTTCTGGGGGCAGTGTTGAACAGGGTTGGGGTTTGGGAGTGGTGTTGGACAGGATTGGGAATTGGGGGGCGATGTTGGATGGAGTTGGGGGTTGGAGGTAGTGTTGGACGGGGTTGATTTGCATTTGGATGGGGTTGGGGTTGGGTGGGGTTGGGGTTTCAGGGCGGTGTTGGATGGGGTTGGGGCTGGGGTTGGATGTTCAACACCACCCCCACCCCCCCCCAACCCTGTCCAACACCACTTCCCTGCCCCCCCCAACCTGGTCCAACACCTCCCCCACCCACAGCACCAAGGGCACGAACCCCCGCCACCAACACTGTCCCCCCCACCCACCCCAGAAACATTGTCCAACACCTTCCCGGCGCCCCAAACCCATCCAACACTGCCATCCCCGCCTACCCTGCCTGTCTAATACAGCCCCCTCCCCCAAGCCCCTTCAGCCCCGCACCCAATCCCATCCAACACCAGCTCCACCCCAACCCCATCCAACACCACCCCCAACCCCCAACCCCGTGCAACACCACTCCCCTGCCCCCAGCCCCATTCAACACGGCTTGCCGTCCCCAACCCTGTCCAACACCGCACTCTCCGCCCCTAAATCCCGTCCAACAACGCCCCCTGCCCCAAACCCCAACCAACATCACTCACCATCCCCAATCCTGTCCAACACCATCCCCCACCCCAAACCATGTCCAACACCATCCCCCGCCCCAAAACATGTCCAACACCACCCCCCTGCCCCCAACCCTGTCCAACACCGCTCGCCGCCCCAAACCCTGTCCAACACTGCCCCCCACCCTAACCCTGACCAACATCGCTCACCACCCCAAACCATGTCCAACACCGCCCCCCCGTCCCCAACCTGTCCAACACTACTCGCTGCCCCCAACCCTGTCCAACACCGCTCGCCACCCCAAACCCTGTCCAACACCACCTCCCCGTCCCAAACCCTGTCCAACACTGCTTGCCATCCCCAACCCTATCCAACACTGCCCCCACCCCCAACCCTGTCAAACAGCACCCCCTCCTCCCCCGGCCCCAAACCCTGTCCAACACCGCTTGCCGTCCCCAACCCTATCCAACATCACCCCCAAACCCTGTCCAACATCGCCCCCCGCCCCAACCCCGTCCAACACCGTTTGCAGTCCCCAACCCTGTCCAACACCGCCTGCTGTCCCCAACCCTGTCCAACACTGTCCCTCCGCCCCCAACCCCGTCCAACACCACCGCCCCATCCCCAACCCTGTCAACACTGTCCCTCCGTCCCCAACCCTGTCCAACACTGTTCGCTGTCCCCAAACCCTGTCCAACACCGCTCACCATCCCCAACACTGTCCCACACCGCCCCCCCGCCCCAAACCCTGCCCAACACTGACCCCCGCCCCCAACCCTGTCCAACACCGGCCACCCCCCCGCCCTCAACCCCATCCGACAATGCTCCCGCCCCAAATCCTGTCCAACACTGACCCCACCCCAACCCTATCGAACACCCCTACCACCCCCAACCCTGTCCAACACCACCCCCCTGCCCCCAACCCTGTCCAACACCGCTCGCCGCCCCAAACCCTGTCCAACACTGCCCCCCACCCTAACCCTGACCAACATCGCTCACCACCCCAAACCATGTCCAACACCGCCCCCCCGTCCCCAACCTGTCCAACACTACTCGCCACCCAAAACCCTGTCCAACACCACCTCCCCGTCCCAAACCCTGTCCAACACTGCTTGCCATCCCCAACCCTATCCGACACTGCCCCCACCCCCAACCCTGTCAAACAGCACCTCCCCCTCCCCCGGCCCCAAACCCTGTCCAACACCGCTTGCCGTTCCCAACCCTGTCCAACATCACCCCCAAACCCTGTCCAACATCGCCCCCGCCCCAACCCCGTCCAACACCGTTTGCAGTCCCCAACCCTGTCCAACACCGCCTGCTGTCCCCAACCCTGTCCAACACTGTCCCTCCGCCCCCAAACCCGTCCAACACCGCCGCCCCATCCCCAACCCTGTCCAACACCGTCCCTCCATCCCCAACCCTGTCCAACACCGCCGCCCCATCCCCAAACCCTGTCCAACGCTGCTCGCTGTCCCCAAACCCTGTCCAACACTGCTCACCATCCCCAACACTGTCCAACACCGCCCCCCCGCCCCAAACCCTGTCCAACACCGACCTCCGCCCCCAACCCTGTCCAACACCAACCCCACCCCCAACCCTGTTCAACACCGCCCCCCCACTCCAAACCCTATCCAACACCGCTCGCCATCCCCAAACCCTATCCAACACTGCCCCCCCACCCCAAACCCTGTCCAACACCGCTCCCCCCAACCCTGTCCAACACCACTCCCCCAACTCTGTCCAACACCGCTCCCCCGCCCCAAACCCTGTCTAACACTGCTCGCTGTCCCCAACCCTGTCCAACATCGCCCCAAACCCCATCCAACACCCTACCCCGCACCCCCAACCCTGTCCGACACCACCACCAAACTCTGTCCCCCACCCCCAAACCCTGTCCAACACCGTCCCCACCTGTCCCCCAAGCCTGTCCCCCCTCCCCCTCTCTGGAAAAGCCGGACTGGATGCCAACAAGATGCTGCAGCAGCTGCTGCTGCCTTTGTAGAGTAAATCTCCAAATAGCTCACACACATGCACGCATGCTCACAGCCACAGCCACACACACAACTTTTTCACAGGTTCCACCTCTGCCCTGTACAGGACAATGTTGGAGAGATTATCTGGGGAAGGCGGGATGGGTTTTAGGTTACTCCCCTCTAGAACTCCAAGGAAAGTGTGGGGAGACAGAGAGGGCGGGAGTCATTTGGAGATGGTGCCTGTTTAATCTCTGTAAACAAAAGATGTGATCACTGTTGGAAACATACCTTTGTTGTAATGTTTCCATTGGGACCTCGAGATCTCCTTCGGATAATTCGATTTTTGGATAACCGGTATTTGGATAATTGAGGTTCCTCTGTAGTGCCCGCCCATCCTGTTCAGATAATTGAGGTTCCCCTGTATACTGTTAGTGGACTGGAGATGTGGCATTGAGGGATCTTAGAGGCTAGCACGTGTTGCGTTCTTAGAGGCAGGACATAGACGTGGAGTACATGTTGCTGGTGACCATGAAGCAGGGCCTAAGCTGTTGGTGCCTGACGTCCAACTTGGATGTCCTTTGGAGTAAATGGCGAACAGAAGACATAATGTACCAGCTCTGACTTCTATGTCAACAGTTCCCAACATCCAGCTTTTTTGGTGCATTAATACAAATAAAAGCCATATGTTAATAGGGCAAATATTGTTATTAATAACGTGTTGAACAAAAGTTAATCCCCCTTAATTGCTCCCCTTCTGCCCAGTCAGAAGCTTAACCTGCCACCTGGTAAACAGGTTAAAGATGCAGTGAGATGCTCCCACCATCGAGATAAGCCTCTCCAGACTTCTTGTGCGATCCTGTAACAAATCTTTTCATTCTTATCCACATTGTTTAGGCCCATATAAGATTTCACCCTGAGGTTTATTCTGTCCCTTTTAGTCTCGAGAGGGCTTTTCTTGGCCTTTTGAGAGCTGAGTGTTTCCTTCTTCATGCTTGTTAATCCGAAAGGCTTTGATTTGGTCTCCTTTAGCTTCCAGGGCTTTCTCTCATCCTATTGTTGGACTTGTTCACCATTTTTAGGACAGTTAGGACCTCTTCAGCTCAATGTAGGTGAACAGAACCTCTCTGGCTGACTTTCCAATCTGAATGGATTGTTCTCATCTCTTGGGGCACAGTGCTTAAAATCTTAGCTAACCATTTCCTGATCACACAGCTAAATCCCTCTATCTCATTTCAATCTCTTTTTGGCTTCTTTCTGATCTTCACTTTGATCTTTAATTGAACTTCCAGAATCTTTTGCTGGAAACATTTCTCTATTGTTCCCTTTTTTCAGTGTTTCTCTTTTTCCTGAGAGTCCTCTCTCTGAAGCTTATAATTTAATCTTCAGCATCTTTTGCTGGAAAGCCCATTCATTTTTTTTCTTGGAACTCTCTGGTCCCCTTCTGTCCAGCTCCATCAACCATTTTGTGACCACAGTGATAATTTCAGTTACAGGGTTCCAATTGTTCTTTGGTTTGAGTCTGCTATATCAATATCTCTTAATTGTTTTTGAAGAGTTAGACCTTAATCCCTACCTGCAATACTTTAAGCCTCCTTACCTCAGGGAGTACTTTATTCTGTATTCTCCCAGCTATAAATCTCAATTGTATAGGCTTAAAGATGCTCGAGTCTCAACCTTTTGTTTTTCCCTTGTCTACTACCAGTTTTGTGACATAAGTCATTATGTTCCTCTAAAGTTGAATGACAAGAATTTGCAGTGGTTATGTATATTTGAATGAAAGATCATTTCAACCACTGGAGCTTTTATGTTTGGTTTTCAACTAGTTTCATTCAGTATCTTATTCAAGCTGGAGTGTACTGGGAAAGCAGTTGAGCAACAAAGTCAGTTGAAGAACAATGACAGAAAAGAATTCATGGCTCATAACACAGATATATATGTCAGAGAAAGGGAAACCATTCTGATTTCGGAAGCCATTTTCCCGAGCTCAGAAGGGACATATCCACAATGCCAGTGATGACTCATGCTAGACGCAGGAATTATTTTTTTTATTGTCGAAATCTACTTTACTAAAAATGACAGACTGCCAAAAACATAGGAGCGATTGTAACAAAGTCAACATTACAATCTACAAGAACACCAGTTTACTTTATACAACAAAATATAATTTTGAGCAGTATTTTAAAACAGGATTTCATTTAATAACAAAATGTTTCAAAGGTAGGTGTGTGTCACTGTTCATTGACGCAGGAATTGTCTGTGAACAAGACATTTCCTAATTGGAGGAAACATGTTAACAAAACGATATGCTAATAGGATTCTCTCACTGACAATGACACTTCACTTCAACATTCTTTTTTATATTTCAAAAATATACTTTATTCAAAAAATATTTTGATGATCTGTACAACTGGTGGTGCCATTCATATGCGCACCTTGTATTTCTTTACATACAGAGATCGGAATTAATTATTCGTATATACGGTCTGAATGTTTACCATCCATATATTTAGCCAAGGCTTCAGTGGACCACTTACTGAGTGGGCCCCCTGTTCTTCTTTGGCAGGCAAACGTTACACGGTGGTCTTTCCCCACCACACCTTGGTGGCAGCTGCCCCAAACTTCATTGCGTCCCTCAACACGTTATCCTGGACCTTTGATTATGCCAGACTGCAACACTCAGCCGGAGTCAGCTCCTTCAGCTGGAAGATCAACAGGTTTTGAACAGACCAAAGAGTGTCTTTGACCGAGTTAATGATCCTCCAGGCACAGTTGATGTTCGTCTCGGTGTGCGTCCCTGGGAATAGACCATAGCGCACGGAGTGCCGCGTCAGGGAGCTGCTCGGGATGAATCTCAACAAACACCACTGTATTCCTCTCCAGACTTCCTTTGTGTAGGCACATTCCAGAAGGAGGTGTGTGACAGTCTCGTCCCCTCCATAGCTGCTTCGAGGGCAGCGTGCGGTGGGGCAGAGAGTCCGGGCCTACATAAAGGATCTCACAAGCAGAGCCCTTCTCACCACCAGCCAATCCTGTCTTGGTGCTTGTTGGAAAGTTCTGGCCATGAGGCATTCTGCTCAATGACTTTGACAATCTGCTCACGGAACCACTCCACAGGATCCGCCCTCTCCTTTTCCCGAAGGGTCTCAAGGACACTACGCGCTGCCCATTTCCTGATGGACTTGTAATCAAAGGTGTTTTTCTTCATAAATTTCTCCATGAAGGACAAGTGATATGGAACGGTCCAACTACTTGGAGCGTTCCGTGGCAGCGAGGCCAGGCCCATCCTTCGCAACACCGGGGACAGGTAAAACCTCAATACATAGTGACACTTGGTGTTCGTGTACTGGGGAACCATGCACAGCTTGATGCAGCCACACACAAAGGTGACCATCAGGGTGAAGGTGGCATTGGGTGTGTCTTTTCCCCCGTTGCCCAGATCTTTATACATTGAGTCCCTTCGGACCCGGTCCATCTTTGATCTCCATATAAAATGGAAGATGGCCCAGGTGACTGCGACGGCACAAGTTCTGGGAAGACGCCAGACCTGTGCCACGTAAATAACACTGACAGTGCCTCACATCTGATGACCAGGTTTTTTCCCACGGTGGAGAGTGACCGTAGCTTCCATCTGCCCAGTTTCTGCCTCACTTTGCTGATACGCTCCTCCCAGGACTTGGCGCATGCTCCAGCCACCCCCCCCCCCCCACCCCGTACCAAATACCCAGCACCTTCAGGTGGTCAGTCCTGATGTTGAAGGGGATCGAGGATTGGTCAGCCCAGTTGCTGAACAGCATGTCTTAATTTACCTTGGCCCCTAAGGTCCATTTGAACTGGTCACATACGCACAAGAGTCTGTGCGTGGACAGTGGATCCAAGCAGAAAATGGCGACGCCATCCACGTACAGGGAGGCCTTAACCTGTAGGCGCCATTGCTAGGAATAGACACCCCTCTCAGGCTCGCATCCTTCCTGATGGACTCAGCAAATGGTTCTATGCAGCACACAAACAAGGCAGGAGAGAGAGGGAAGCCCTGCCTGACTCCAGATTCCTACCCATTGATTGAGACAGCACTGACAATATTGGTGTAGAGCAGTCTAATTCAATTGCAGATACACTCTCCAAAGCCCATTTTGGACATAACATCTCTCATATACGTATGTGATATCTTGTCAACGGCTTTCTCCTGGCCCAGGCTGATGAGGCAGGTGTCTAACCCCCTATCCTGCACATAGGCGATCTTATCCCTGAGGAGTGTGAGACTCTCAGCGATCTTCCTGCCCAGTACAGCACAGGTTTGGTCAGGGTGGATCACTGATCCCAGAGCAGACCTGACCCGGTTGGCAACCACTACATTCATTGGCAGGAGCCCTGAGAGCTTTTGCTCTCTATGGGGAACCATAGAGCCATAGAGTCATAGAGATATACAGCATGGAAACAGACCCTTCAGTCCAAATCATCCATGCTGACCAGATATTCCAGCCTAATCTAGACCATCTGCCAGCACCTGGCCCATATCCTTCCAAACCCTTCCTATTCATATACCCATTCAGATGCCTTTTAAATGTTGCAATTGTACCAGCCTCCACCACTTGCTCTGGCAGCCCATTCCACACATGCACCACCCTCTGCGTGGAAAAGCTGCCCCTTAGGTCTCTTTTATATCTTCCCCCTCTCACATTAAACCTATGCCCTCTAGTTCTGGACTTACCCACCTGAGGAAAAAGACCTGTCTATTCATGCCCCTCATGATTTTATAAATCTCTATAAAGTCACCCCTTAGCCTCCGATGCTCCAGGGAAAACAGCCCCAGCCTATTCAATCTCTCCCTATAGCTGTAATCCTCTAAGCCTGGCAACATCCTTGTAAATCTTTTCTGAACCCCTTCAAGTTTCACAACATCCTTCCAATAGGAAGGAGACCAGAATTGCATGCAATATTCCAAAAATGGCCTAACCAATGTCCTGTACAGCCGCAACATGACCTTCCAACTCCTATACTCAATTCTCTAACCGATAAAGAAAAGCCTTCTTCACTATCCTTTCTCAGAAGTCCCAAAAAGTAAAACAGTGCCCCTTCAGACAAGATATCACCAAACTACTTAATACTAACGACCACAGACCATAAGCTACAATGCGCGGGATGCGACTGATTGTTCGACTAATCGATGCTGTCAGACCAGTAATATTGTTAGCCCTTTTCAATATTATTAAACTATCTATTGTAGTTAGACCTGCATTGTCTTGTAATCAACTATCAACCATTTGTAACCCTTTATAAGCTGCATATGCCTGTAACTGAGGGAAGAGGTTACAACTCAGCAGTGTGGAGTGACCATCCTGTACCTGAATGTTCATTGGTCTCTTCCCATGATATCATGAAATAAACAAGCATGTCAATTTCACAAGGTCTACGTATGAGCGGCATTTCAAATTGGACAATTCTCTAATAATATCTCAATGAGGAAGAGGATGAACCAAACAGGTTAACCTTGTTAATCAGATTATCCTTAAGCTTGAAATTAACAATAGCTTCAAGTTGAAAAAAGTACCTCTAATGTGGCAGTGATTCGTGGTAAGCCAGAGATTTGGGAAAGTCTTTAAAAAAGCAAAAGATAATCAAAAAATAATAAGAAGGGAGAAAATGACCTTTCAGAGTAAACTTGCAATTAATAACAAGATGAGTAACAAATGCTTCTGTGAATATATATAAAAGGGTAGGGAGAAGTCAAAGTGAACAGAGACATCTTAAAGCATTCAACTGGGGAAATAATAATGGGGAACTGGGAAATGGCAGAGGAGTTGAACAAACACTTTGCATCAATCTTCACTGTGAAAAACATTGCCAACAGTCTAAAGTTATTAAATAATTGATGGACAAAAGAAGGAGAGGAAATAAATACAATCACGCTCACAAGAGAAAGAAGTGCTAAGGAAATAAATGAAACTAAAATCGTGTCCTGAGATATTAATAGAAGTAGTTACAGGGATCATAGAGGCACTTGTGAGAATATTCCTAGAATCCTTAGATTTGGAAAAGTCTCAGATGATTAGAAAACTGGCAATGTATCACTCTTATTCAAAAAAGGAAGGGGACAAAAAACAGTTAACTATAATCTACTTAGATTAATACCTGTTGGTGTGGAAATACTAAAGCCTATTATAAAGGGTGTAATAGCAGAGCATTTTGTAATATACTAGTATTTGGCATAAATTAGATTACATGCAAATACTGCAAACAGTTTAGGCCCCCTTATGTAATAAAATGGCTAAATGGGATTGGAGGGAGGCCTCAGAGAAGGTTGAATGAAGGAAGAAGGATGATGCTATGTATGGAATATTTTCTTATGAGGATGAAATTAGTAAATTGGACCTATACTCATTAGATTTCAGAAGAATGAGGAGGCATTCCTTATTGAAACATATGAGATTCTTAGGGGACATGACAAGTGAAGGTGATTAAGGTAAGTTACAAGTTGGAAATCAGTTCACTTTACAGGGCCACACACAGGATTCATTCTGGAACTCAGACTTCTGATTTAGATTGAAACCAATGGCAGATGTGAGGTAAATCTGGAGGTGTTTAATTTTCTGGTGTTGAAAATAGATGAACAGAAGGTGTTTAAAAACGGTATAATCAAAGGTGATTTGTACAAAGCAGCAGTCATGTAATTGATGCTTCCTGATGAAGGGCTCATGCCCGAAACATCACCTCTGCTGCTTCTCAGATGCTGCCTGGCCTGCTGTGCTTTTCTAGTGCCACACTTTTCAATTCTGGTGCTTCCAGTTTCACCATTTCAGGTATTGAGACGGGTTTTGTTGTCTGGGTCAACACCTATTGTGTATTTTGGCAGTCAACTGTGATGTTGTTAACACTAGGTCAAACCATGATGGGTTTCAATGGTCTCCCTTATTTAGAACTGGCTGAGATGGACGACTCGTCTATTATTGATTTGTAAAGACCGAAAGACTGTGTTTGCTGTACATCAGAAGCAAAAACCGAAATTGTTGGAAAAGCTCAGCAGGTGCAGCAGTATCTGTGAAAAGAAATCAAAGTTAACATTTTGGATCTGATAAGCCTTCCTCAGAACCACACACCGGTCACCGGACCGGAAACGTTAACTTTGATATCTCTTCACACATGCTGACAAACACGCTGAGCTTTTCCAGCCACTTCTGTTTTTGCTATTATTGATTTGTGTTACCTTGGCTGGAACATGAAAGGAGCAGAACAGTGCAGGACGGTGCTGTAAGCTTTTGTCCTCTTGTTACTGCTGATCAGAACTTTCCGGAAATTGTGGTCAGCTAACATCATATGATTAATTACAATCATATCAGTTGAGCAAAGAGTCTACTTTTATGAAAGAAAAACAATACAAGATAACTTTTTTTAAAAAAACACTTTTGACCTGTCTTCCTGCCCTCTTAGTATTGTCATAGTAACTTTTGAAAAGAAACTAGATACATACAATCCTAGCCAATTAAAATATTACAGCTCAATGGGAGAAACATTTATATCAACCATCAAGCAAAAATCACATGCTGTTTGCAGTAAGATCATTTTCAAAGTTCCATTTTGTATCAAATTCCATGCTTCATTTTATTTTGAGCAGAAACAGTCGTGTTTACTGTGACATTGTAAGATTGAAATGTACAAAAACACTTTCCCAAGTCAAGAAACCACACAGAAGATAAATAATATAGTCACTTCACTGGAACCATTTTGTGATATACTAAAATATTAACAAGTACAAAACACACTAAGAAATAATTAATGAATCTCTGGTTTCTAATCTGATACATGGATGATTTAATTCAGTTCACTTCTTACCTAGTGCAGGATCTCCCTCTTGTTATTCAAAGTAGTGTTTAGTACATGTCATTGTTTAACATTAAACTGTACTTCCCATGTGAGACAAGAAAAGCAGAGTGAAAAGTTCATTTTGTTTGATGCATTACAAAGGAATGTACTTCTGCACTAGATTACTTACAGTGTGGAAACAGGCCCTTCGGCCCAACAAGTCCACACCGACCTGCCAAAGCGCAACCCACCCATGCCCCTACACTTACCCCTTACCTAACACTACGGGCAATTTAGCATGGCCAATTCACCTGACCTGCACATCTTTGGACTGTGGGAGGAAACCAGAGCACCCGGAGGAAACCCACGCAGACACGGGGAGAACGTGCAAACTCCACACAGTCAGTCGCCTGAGTCGGGAATTGAACCCGGGTCTCAGGCGCTGTGAGGCAGCAGTGCTAACCACTGTGCCACCATGCCACTAAGTGCCATATCTCTAGGGGAGAAGGGGTAAGGTTGGAAAGGACTAAACTCGAGTAAGGCATTGGTTATATCTAGGATCCAACATAAAGTGTGTTCAATTAGGTATAGAAACTACAAATGCAAATTCATGTTAACATATTTACACCACAAACATACAGTATATGTAACAGGAAATTTGTTTTGCATGAATATATCTAGTGTAAGTAAAGCAACTGTACTTGAAAAGCCAAATATTACAGAGTTGCCAAGAAAAAGAGATTGGGTCTACATAAGCACAACAGGACATAGCCAATAATCTCCCTCTCTGTACTGTAAAATTCATGCTTTTGAAGAAAAGCAATTGTGTTGTGGTCATTTTTTCTTGGGTGCCTAAATGTAGTAAAAGAAAGAAACCTCCATAGAATTCAAAGTTTTACAATAATTTGTACTTGAAGACTTTGGTAATTTTACAATTCAAGTGATTTACCGATCAATTGCTTTTTGCTACTGGATTTCCAAAGACTAAAGACAAAATATGAGCCCAAGATAAAAGAAAGCAATTACTTTGGTTTTGTATGATATTAAAATGAGCTTACATTGTTGTCTTTCTTTTGTAGCATATGAATATTATTAGATCAAGACTTGATGAGATATTATATCTTGGTTGTTACTAGGTACCTAAAATTTATTGAAGAGCTTTATCTTCATAATGTTGATTGGTATGGTGTGCAATTTTTCATAGCAAATATCATGCTCTTAAGGATTTATTCTTGTGTACTCACTAACAGGAAACTGGAAACTGAAATGTCCCTGCGTTTGCCGAGATGGAGAAAGGAAAGAAAGAAGTGAAACCTTTTGTGATCAGACGTTTTACAAACATTCAGTAGACTAGATTTTCAAAATGCCAGGTAGTTTTGTAATTATGGCACCAAATAATGCTTACATTTGACTTGATGTGTGAAATGGCTGTCTCCAGTAAGATTGAGCCTAACGACTTCCCCTGGATTATCTTGGGCATTATCATTAATCTGAAATTTGACTAGGCATCCTATGCAAATGTCATATTTCTTAGTGCAGGCCAGAGGTTGGAGATAAATGTTTTCTCTTCTAATTTCACAAAGTCTTTGCATCACCTTTAAGATATCATGAAATGAGTGATGGGAAATGTGCTCCATTTGTCTATATAGTAGTTTCACTACAGTCCAAGAGGATCACTCTCTCATTAGAGAGAGCCGACTGGTGGTGAGTTTGACCTGAGAGTCATCAAACCTCAGGCGAGGTATGATGTTGAAAAGTGGGGCCTTCGCAGTGAACTCAGCTAGTACAGAAATTGAACCCATGCTATTGGTGTGACTCTGCATCGCCAACTGAGCTAACCAATCCCCATACTGTCTGCTCAGCTAAACCAGGGTGACCCTCAGGTTAAATTCACCACTGGTTATCTCCTTATAATGAGTGAGCTGCCCTGTGCTCCTCTGGAAGGATGGTAACTTTACCCTATTTGCCTAAATAAGTGCAGTCCAAAAGGGAAGAGGCTGAAAATATCCAGCAGTTTGGAATGACTGAGACCAGGAAATGCCGTGTAATGATACAATGAAATGTCAGATGATTACTATACCGATCTCTGATTATGTCATCAGGATCCAAATAAGACATCTAATAAGGGACCCCACTGGATTTGGGCTTGTCTCTCTGCCATCTATTCAGTTTAGCAACTGAAAATCACAACTGATCATCCTATGAGTTTCTCAGCTGAGAAAGTAACCACACGCCTTTGCCTGCCCACTAATCCGCCCAATGTCACCTGGCAGGTAGCATTAAAATCACCTTACGTAAGAGTTGATTGTTAGCTGCCTATATAGAATTAAACGACATTGAATATAATAATAAATCAACATTCTTTCCAACATTGTCAAAATGGAATCAGATCCCTTTCCATTCTTAAGATTCTGATAAAACTGATCCAAGGAGACCAGATTATGTGCTCTGACAAATGGCGTATACTCAGTTTAAAGTGCAGTCACTTTAAGCTTGGTGGATTCTCATCTTCTCTATCTCGCTCCTACCACTTACCCCCTTTCTCTTTCTTGCCATATATAGAATTTGGCATGTTAAAAGGCCAATGCAAAATTAAATCAATAATCTACAAAACAATGTTGCAACATGAAAGCATCAAAATGCTTATAAATTGATAGATTTGTGCAAATAAACTGATTAGTTCACACAGCTACCTCTTGTACCAAATCTGATCATAGTGGATAAAGTTGTACAGTATTTGACATTGAACATTTAATACGACCTTTCTTTGAACTCTCATTAATACACTGAAAAAAAATTATATCATGCCACTCAGGCACAGTAAAATCTCTGGGATAAGTATAGCTGCAACATTTATGAGCCATATTTAATGCAGCAAAGCTGAATTGACATGGAAATTACTTGGATCTGTCTTTAGTATGTAAATGCAGTGAATAAATCTGTAGTGAATAACCATATTTTAGAATGTTCTGCTGAAGTGAAAGATTTGTCTCCTCTCGCTCTGGTATATCCACCATGTGCTATTACTTATTTCACTTTGAAGGCTAAGACAAGGAATTTCAAATTGGATGTTAAGTTGTCAAATTTCTTTTCTAATCATCAGATCTTGCAAGCAAAAATGAGTTTAAAACATTAATGCATTTAGTAGAATAAAATTGAATATATGTGGGTCAATTAGAACTGAGTGCTGAAATCTTTGCTCAGGCCTAATTTGAATAAAGAAGATCCATGTGGAAGCCTGCATGCATCATTGACTTAAAGGTACTTTTGGCATCATTAAAGGGGCAGGGTAGACTAATGACCAGAAGAATTATTTTGGTAGAATTACTACCTGGACACATTTTGATGACAAATGACATATTTTAAAAATAGTAGATCTATTTCAAAATCTGTAATGTGCATTTCTTTTATTTTGTACATGGGATGTGGGTGTCACTGGCTGGGCCAGCATTTATTTCCCATCCCTAACCGCCTTGAGAAGGTGGCAGTGAGTTATCTTCTTGAACTGCTGTTGCCCATTCTCTGTAGGTAGACCTACAATGCTTTAGGGAAGAAGTTCCAGGATTTGACACAGCATGACTACATGTCAATAGCCTACGTTTCACTGGAAGATTTTGTTCTCTGTGAATGAATGCATGCATTAGTACTCTGACCAAGTTATGGTACAATACTAAGCAGTAGTTGCAGCTCCTACACAAAGTGTATTGGAAAAGGTGTGTAGGAGACGAAGAACTATAAAACAAAGACGACAAGTGTGAGGTTAAAGAATTACATAACTTGAAGATTTTGGATTTATGTGATGTTTCGCTTATTCCGAGTCATATGGCACTGTTGTACAGTTAGGGGGAGTGGGTTTTTCAACTCTTGTTTTTGGGAAACATATTTTTGGTTCACAAATTAATCAATTACTGTAACAGCTGTCTAGGAAACACACACACACACACACACACACACACACACACACACACACACACACACACACACACACACACACACACACACACACACACCATCCATGGCATCTGATATTTGCCAGCCCCTCACAGCCACCACAACATTTTTCCAAACCAATGCTGGCTGCTTTGGAAGCAGGGGCTTGTATTACAGAGCACACGGAAAACTTACATTGAAAAGCTGCTAAAAGACACTTTGTCAACAGTGATGGACACCCAGCTTATGGATTGGACCAGGCTGCTACTCAGGGATGTTTTCTTGCTTGCTTTCTGGCACTTGCATGCTTGGCACCTGCCAGCATGCTCTTAGCACTCCTACATTTCCTTTCCTTGCCATGCCAATTAGCACAGTTATTACAACCAGGCAGCTTACCTTGCTGGTCAGGAATCCTCAGTCAAGGAGATGGGCATCTCGCTATGTGGCACCATATAATATCAACCTCACAATTCCTTGTTCTAGGAGCTTATGTGGAAAACACATTGCATGTTCAGCAAGTAGGCAGCCATGTTCTCATGGGAGTAGTCCTCACCAAACTCCATGGATACACATGTCAGTCAAGCAGTCCTGGCACTGTAAGTCAAAGGCAGCCTCCCATACCAGGTATCTTGTTGGGGTGATGTCAGACTGGGAGTGTGCTTCTGAGGTTCAAGTGAGTCCCAGCCAGTCCACACCTTTATAATGAGCAACCTGGTGTGGAATAGTATTTCCACACTTACCCTGGCAATTGGGGAAGATTGAACTTCTCACAATACTGCTGGTCATTCCTCTGCACCATTGCTTGGTACTGACACGGGTGCCAATCTACAGTGAGGCTGCCACATTCTGGTGGCATACCTTGCACTGCTTATACTGTGAGACAAGAAAGTCTTTCTTTTGCAACATCCCAACTGTCAGATTCCTGTCAGAGAATCATGGCACCATTTTCCTCTTCTCTGACATGTTCAGAATCTTCCCTTCAACAAACGAGACAACTTCAGAATGCCAGTAGTCTGGGTTAATAGCAGCCTTTTAAATATGGCCTGGTATTAGATGCTGGTCTTTTGGTGGAAATCCTGTGAGTGGCAAGTTGTTCCTGGAACAGTGCATAGTAAGATGGGGCTGCAATCAGATGTGCAGAATGCCAATGACATGAGAGGAGTGGGATAGGTCATTCATGAGGCAAATTTCATAAGACACATTGAATCTTGCTAGGTGTCATGATGAGGAACCCTCCAAGATCTTGATGCAACTTGTTTTTAGTCAAAAGAAAAGTATGATTCAGCCCATTGCTTTTTATTTTTGACTTGAAGTAGTCTTAGAAAAATTAATGCTAAATATTAAAATATCACTCCATTCTATGCTGTCACTCTATGTACAGGTATTGTTTGGAGAATTATGCTATTCTTGATAGAACAATGCTTGAGAGACATTTTAAAAAGTCAATAATATGGCCTATAATTCTCTAAGGCAGTGTCTGCATTTATGCTCCATTGCTGATCTTGCATCATAATATAATGACATTACATTCAAATATTTCTATGCACTAGAGAGGTAGAATGACTGAGAACATGGGAAGCAGGAAATGGAAAATCAAGTCATCTTCCCTACACATCAGTTAATAATAAAACATTGATTATCTGTCACACATGTTGTAGTTTACCAAGATAGTTGTGTACTTTATAGGACATTTAAATAAATAACAATTTCACTTCATTTAGAGGTGAAACTTTGCTTGTCAGTGTATTATCTTATTCTTATTTAAATAGCACTTATCCAAGGTTAGCTAGCTTGGACTGCTTGGCCTAGAAATTATGTTTGGCTTACATTTTCGTTGATGACCTTGTACACTGTACTCTTATCACACATTAAATTTGGACAGGCAGTTTAAGGAAACTAAAGTTCACTTTGCAACATTAATGCAAAACCCTATATTGCATAGTAAACTTATTCATTTGAGCTGCCAAGCTGAATTTTTCAATGTCAAATGATGCTTTGCTCACAGCAACTTTCTTACTCTGGGCAATAGGCCTTGTGCGTGGTCTTAAAAATAGGTTGCATTTTAATGCTGATTATGACTTTGGGTGTTCTTCAGGGATTTTCTATTTTTCTTCACTGAACATCCTGCAAATTTGTTGCAGAAATCTCCTCCTTTTGCCTCAACCTGCATTTTACCAATCTTCAAAGATGTAACTGTGAAGTTTCATCCTCCTGACAGGTAGTGGGTGTTAGGGAAATCTCCAGCTATGCACTCCTGCCTTGGAGGAAAGTTGGTCTGGATCAAATTATTAATTGCTGAGGGTAGGTAAAGGCTGCATTCAGGTCAGCCAGCCCTAGAAGGAGTTTGGAGACACACTCAGGGACTGTCAGGTGCCCATGTAGGTTGTTTAAATGCCCTCCTCAATGCTAAGGCCCTTCAGCCCTCACACCTCTCACAGGAGCTCAATTCTCAAAAATCCATCAGTCCCAGTTTTATTTTCATGCACTAGATACCTCCTTGTTCAATATTGAAGCTGGTATGATTCTGCAGAATAGACAGGCACAAATTGTCTGTCAAATTGGAGCCATTTTACAAGATAGTATCAGAAGATGTTATGAGTGAATTGTGGGATACCAAATGACAGATTGGACAATTACCATGTAATATGCTTTAACCATAAAGCAGTAACCTATATAGCATGAATTTGTAATGAGTTCTCTATTGGACTATTTACCTTGTCCAACCAGGGAGCCCTGGCTGCCAGGTATATTAAGGAGTGCCAGACATCTTGTTCACTCTGAGAAGTGGCTCTGAAGATGCTGATCCAAGGTCACGAACAATGCATGTGTTAATAAAAGGTGACTTGGTGATGGGATACCAGCCTCTGTGGAATTATTTCACCTATCACATGACTTTTGTTTAAAGTTAAAAATCCCACAACACCAGGTTATAGTCCAACAGGTTTAATTGGAAGCACACTAGCTTTCAGAGGGATGCTCCTTCATCAGGTGATAGTGGAGGGCTCAATCCTAACACACAGAATTTAGAGCAAAAACTTTACATTGTGATGTAACTGAAATTATACATTGAAAAATACCTTGATTGTCTGTTGAGTCTTTCATCTGTTTGAATACCATGATAGTTTTACTTCCTTCATGTGTAAATCACAAAACCTTTTTTAAAGGTTGCATTCTCAGGTTAACTGTAACAATTGATGTTAGCTAGACAATATGTTGAAGATGTTAGCCCCCTGTGTTCTCTGTCTATGCCATGATGTTTAGATTAATTCTAATATAAAAGGTGAGATAATAGAGTTTTACAAGAATTCATGCAGTTTTGAGCAAAGTACAATGTAACTCTGCAAGTATAAATTCACCCTACAAAATATGTGTGCATGTGTCTGTGTGTGTGTGTGTGTCTGTGTGTGTGTGTGTCTGGGTTGGGAGTTGTAAGTGTGAGAGAGAGTGTAAATGTGTATGTCATGAGTGTATAGTGTCTTAAGTCTGTGAGGGGGTGCATGTGTGAGTGTGGGAGTGTGTGTGTCTGGGGAGGGGGATTGTGAGTTTCTGTGAGAGAGAGTGTATATGTGTGTGCATGAATGTAGAATGGTCTAAGTCTCTGAGAGGATGCATGTGTGAGTGTGGGAGCGTGTGTGTCTGTAAGGGTGTATGTGAGTGTCTGTGTATATGTGTGTGTGTGTGTAGTGCAATGGTGGTCACCTGTACTGTGACATGAATCCAAGGTCCCGGTTGAGGCCTTCCCTATGAGTACCAAACTTAGCTACCAGCCTCTGCTCAGCCACTTTTCGCTGCTGCCTGTCCTGAAGTCCACCTTGGAGGATGGTCACCCAAAGGTCCGAGGTCAAATGTCCTGGACCGCTGAAGTATTCCCCAACTGGGAGGGAACCCTCCTGTCTGTTGATTGTTGTGCGGTGCCCATTCATTTGTTATCGTAGCCTTTGCTTGGTTTCTCCAATGTACCACACCTCAGGGCATCCTTGCATGCAACGTATAATGAGTACCTGCCACGTACAAGGTGGGAGGTATCCCCACGTGTAATGATGATATCCATGTCCACACTCTGACGCGTCTTGCAGCGCCTACCGTGACAGGGCTGTATGAAGTTGTCCTGAAAGCCAGGCGGTAAACAATCACCAAACCTCAAACAGATCATTTTTTGTAGCAAGCTGCCCAGCTTTCAGGACAACTCCATACAACCCTGTCACGGAAGGCGCTGCAAAACGCGTCAGAGTGTGGACATGGATACACTCCTACACACACACAAACACACACACACAGAGGCACTCCTATACACATACATACACACGGACACACATATACACAGACACTCACGCACACCCTTATAGACACACACACTTCCACACTCACACATGCACACCCTCACAGACTTAAGACACTCTGCACTCACTACACACACATTTACACTCTCTCTCACACTCACAACCCCCAACCCAGACAGACAGATACACACACACACACACACACACACACACACACACACACAGACATGCACACATATATTTTGGGGGGTGAATTTGTACTTGCAGAGTTACATTGTACTTTCCTCAAAAACTGCATGGATTCATGTAAATCTCATTTTTTAATTTAGAATCAATCTAAACATCATGGCATAGACAGGGAACACAGGGGGCTAATACCTTCAACATATTGTCTAGCTAACCCCAATTGTTACAGTTGACCTGAGAATGCAACTTTTAAAAAAAGGTTTTGTGATTTACACATGAAAGTGAAACTATCATGGTATTCAAACAGATGAAAGATTCAACAGACAAGGAATAATTTCTAAAAATTTTTGCTATAAATTCTGTGCCTTACAATTGTGTCCTCCACAATCACCTGATGAAGGAGAGTCGCTCTGAAAACTAGCGCTTCCAATTAAACCTGTTGGACTATAACCTAGTGTTGTGTGATTTTTAACTTTATACACCCCAGTCCAACACTGGCATCTCCGAATCATGACTATTTTTGTTTAGAAAGAGATAGATTTTCAAATACAGAAAACGTAATGAATAATCACCTGCACTACTAACCTCAATTAGGATTCTTAATATCGCCTATTGGAAAACATTTAATTTAGTTGCTTTCAGGTTTCCTGTTTCTGAACTCACCCTGCTCCCCCAGTCCACTACCTCTTTGGAAAAATGTTTGGACAATGCAATCCAAAGACTCAAATACTCAAGTACTTCAACCTCTCCAAGCATTATCTAACATTTAGTACAAACTCAAAACGACAAGCATTCTTGTAGGTAATGGAAGGCAATTATCCTGCGGTACCTAACACTTCTTCTATCTCAGTACAGCTAGAATATCTTTCATTGCCTCCCATTTTGAAATGTGTTGCTTCTGAATACTGAATAATAGTGGTTGTGCTTCGAGACTTCCTATATTCGTTGATGTGAAAGATGGCTATCAAATTGAAAGCCACTCTAACAGTCTGACTGCTGAGAAGTGTTGCTCTTCATTAGCTTCCTACTGGTGTTTCTATTCTCTCTGCTGCTGTCATAGTCTTGGATAAGTTCGGTACCCATAGGGAGGGCCTCAACCGGGAATTTGGGTTCATGTCATATTACAAGTGATCACCATTGCACTACACACACGCAATCACATACACACGGACACAGGTACACACAGACGTGCACACAGACACCCACACACACCCTTATAGACACATACACTCCCACATTCACACATGCACCCCCTCACAGACTTAAGACACTCTGCACTCACTACACACACACTCACACACACACACACACAAAGACCCACATGCACACATATATTTTGTGGGGTGAATTTGTACTTGCAGAGTTACATTGTACTTTGCTCAAAAACTGCATGCACTCATGTAGAACTGGAAGCTCAAAAACTGCATGAATTTATGTAAAACTCTGTTCCCTCACTTTTTAGATTAGAATCAATCTAAACATCATGGCATAGACAGAGAACACAGCGGGCCAACACCTTCAACATATTGTCTAGCTATCGCCATTGTTAACAGCTAACCCGAGAATGCAACTTTTTTAAAAAAAGGTTTTGTGATTTACACATGAAAGAAGTGAAACTATCACTGTATTCTAACAGATGAAAGGCTTAACAGACGATCAATTTTTCAATGTATAATTTCAGTTACATCACATTGTAAATTTTTGCTATAACTTTTGTGTTACGATCGAGCCCTCCACTATCACCTGATGAAGGAGCGTCACTCCGAAAGCTAGTGTGCTTCCAATTAAACCTGTTGGACTACAACCTGGTGTTGTGTGATTTTTAACTTTGGATAAATCCAGTTGTATGTCTCCCACTGATTCTTCAGCTGTTTCTGGCAATACATAACAGTCATCCACTACTGCCTAGTTTCACTTTTAAAAGATCAAACAATAATAGAGCATAGAAGCTTTTCAGCTTTGGCTATTTTAATATTGCAGATTTGTTACACCACAATTTAGTTTCTACAACATCAAGAAAAAAAAAATTCCATCTACAAAAATATTGAAGCAATAGTTAAAATTAAATCCTCATTTTCCTATGAATAGAATTACAATACCAACAAAATATGACAAACTTTAAGTTTTTCTATAATACTGTTTATACCAGTGAAAATTTATTTTACTGCTGCACGTAGGGCTAGAATTATTGCTCACAATACCATCCTCCTAATATCAGTTGGGATTTTTAAAAAAAGAGCAATACTTAGAACAGGAAGCTGAATCAACATTGCCCACTTTATATTATCCCACCCTATCTCCCATCTTAAATTATATCCACATTTTGTGTACATTTGTACATTCTTTAAAATTAGGAACGTATAATTTTGTCAAGTACAACCCCACGTCCACAAAGTCATTAGCGTTAAGGAATAACTGAAGTTTTAGAAACACATAGCATTAGTACAATGGCAGTTAAATTATTGCTAATTAAACAGATCCCCTAATATGGTTTTATTTATGTTTTCAGTCATCTTAAAAACTTTAGTTTAAATCGGTTTGTGCAAACCCAACTTATGAACTACCTCCTTACTTGGATCACAATTTAAAAAGCAGGAACAGACTTCAATTTAAATAACAGCAAATTACTGTGGATGCTGGAATCTGAAACCAAAAGAGAAAATGCTGGAAAATCTCAGCAGGTCTGGCAGCATCTGTAAGGAGAGAAAAGAGCCGATGTTTCGACTCTTTGACAAAGGGTCAGTTAGACTCGATACGTCAGCACAGACTTCTATTTCTTGGAAATCCAATGAAGATGGTATTGCAAACTTCAACAGTGATTATATTCAGATAAAACAGATTTTCACTGAAATTTAACTGGACTTTAGAGAAAAACCAAATTATTTGATACCAAAGGAGTGAGAGAGAGATACAACAGTGCAATTTCTGAACGCATCAGGCATCAATATCGATGTGATAATTAATCAGCTGACAGTCAAACATGAGGAATACACTTCTACTAATCTGCTTACTGAATTCATATTTAGACGGAAACATAAATAATAATCCCCAACGTTATGGATATTAATTATAATAGACTTTGTTCATAAACTAGTGTTCATGTTATTTAGCATGTCATGCGAACTCTATACTTTTTGAGGTTACAGCTGAAATAATGTCAACACCATGGTAACCAAAGTAATTTCTTCTCAGGTGTTCTCATCGTTTCAATTGACACTTACACATCAGCCGCCAAACAGATTGTTGTCCATTTGCCACCAGCTTGTGCTGTGATTTGGGAAGTTGTGTCACCAGATGCAAGCTTGAGTGTCTACTTGCGAGATTGAACTTTGATTCTATTTTTGGAGAGCTGGCAATCAGTAAAAGGAACTTTTCATGCCATGTCTGTTGAGGTTTCTCAGGTGAAATTAATGGAATGGCACAAACGGTTTGAACATGAGAAAAGGATGAAATCATCTCAGAAAGAGAGGGAAAAATCATTGTAATTATAAAGGAAGAAATATAAATAAGAAGGCTGGAAGTTGAATTGCAAGGGGAAAGTGAAGAGAGGCATGTGGGAGAGAAAAATAAAAAGAATAAGAATAAGACTTTGTTTTAAAAAAGTAGCCTTTGAGACATTGAAGATAAAAGAAAGTCTGTTGCATTGTTTTTCAGCAATCCAGTACATTGGACAGAATTGTATAAAGGTCAGAACAACACCAACTATGGCAAGATTTGTGGGAAAGTCAGACGAGAAGTCTGGTGAGGTTAATCTCTGGTTTATCAGAGAGAAGTCATGATAGTTGTGAGAGGCTGGCAAATATTGGATGCCAATATCCATGGATAAAGTATGTGTTTGTAACTGGAACTACCTGGTACCACATCAGCTGACAACATATATATGTTTATTGTGCCAAAGTCTGAGGGCTTGAAGATGAAGTAATTTGAAATAAGAACAGTTGAAGATTGTATGTCCAGTGAGTATCAGTGATAAAAGATAAAAGGACAAACACCAAACTTTGCATTGAAAAATGCTTCTCTAGGAATGCTAAAATCTTCCTGCAGTTGGAAGCGGTGTATCTAACTAAATTACGAGAGATCACAAAAGACAAATTGATCTAATTATCAAAAAAACCAATAGTAGAATTGCCTACCAGAGCTAAGAAGGCAAAAACAATTGACAGACTGACACAACATTCAGACTTGGTAGAAATGCAGGAGACAGAAGTTGCTCCAGATAATGAGATATTGGAGTTGGTTAAAATCAAGTTACAGCTGAAACGGTTTGAACATGAGAAAAGGATGAAACCATCTCAGAAAGAGAGGGAAACAACATTGGAATTATAAAGCAAGAAATGTAAATAACAAGGCTGGAAGGTGAATTGCAAGGGGAAAGTGAAGAGAGGCATGTGGGAGAGAAAAATAAAAAGAATAAGAATAATAAGGACTAAATAAGAAGAATAAGAATAAGAGGGAATGGGTCTGGATGGGTTACTCTTTGGAGGGTCGGTGTAGACTTGTTGGAAGGGCCAAAGGGCCTGTTTCCACACTGTAGGGAATCAAATCTTAAAATTATGCAGTTAAAAATGAAGAAGGTGAAGAGGGTTCCAATGAGGAACATTATAGTCACAATCTAAAGTCCAGTATGGAAATGTTTAAGTTTATGCAGGTCGTACCAAAATTAAAGGAAAATAATGTGTCAGCATTCTTTATGTTACTTGTGAAAATAGCAAGACAAATGAAGTGAAATTAAACACTGCCCATGCAGAGCAAGTTGACAGGTAGAGAAGGAAAAGGTAAAGCTGCGCTGTCAGAGGAGGTTTCTGTGTCTTCAGACAGTAAAAGAAAGACTAATTTGTTTGTATATGAATTAGGTCCTGACATATACAGACCTACAAATCTACATTGAATTTGAAAGGGTCAAACACATTAATTTTGGTAGGTGGATACAAGCATTAGGAATTGAAACCATGTATAAAACTCTTAGAGATACGATTCTCTTGGAAGAATTAAAAATATACCTTTTCTAATTAGAACTATTACTTTGTCTTTTCACTCACTTGGGACACTGTCACTTTTCTCCCACGTGCACCACCGTTAACAGCTGGGGAAGCCACTTCCATCACTCTAAATACCTCCCTTTCTCTCATCAATAGAGAAAACAATGGGACAGAAAAGGCAAAAATGTGTGGTTATCTGCCCAATCTAAGAGATGAGGTTCCTATCTAGGCAGCAGACTGACTGTGTCCAAGCACCTGAAGGGGTTTCAGAGCATCTCTTTGATCTTCTGTGTTGAGATCTGTTGGTTGAAGGATGTGTCCCTTGATATGACTGAGGATTGCTGACGACAATGACAAGCATCCTGGGTTTATGTCTGTGCTAAATGACAAGATAATAGAAGTTCTGTGACCTATTATCTCTGGCTGGGGGATCAAGCAAAGCAGACAAAGGCAAGGTGAGGCAATTGGAGGGATGGAGTGAGCACCCAGATAGGTTCAGCTTGAGTGAGCTGTCAGAGAAAGAGCAGCCCTGTGATGTACCCTAGTCCAATCAATCAGTTGGATGCCTATCCCTGAATGTAAAGTGCTCTTGCAGCAGCATTGTAATGATAGTTGCTACTACACTCCCAAGTGCAGCTTTAAAGTGCAGAAGCGTACTGTAGGTAGATTGGAAATGTGTCATGATAATGTAGAGAGGTGGGCAACTGTATGATGCCACGATCCATGAACATGGGGTGCATGTTGTTACTGCCCATGGAGTGTATTCTGAGGTGCTGGTGCTCTGTGTCTAAAATATAGTTCCAGAATGCAAGCAATGAGCTGAAGCCACCAGGTGAAGATGCAATGCCTATTGAAGTTATCACTTGAATAATAATACAGAGATCTAGATAAGGGGACCTACATGGAAGTATCTTCATGGTAGATGGTAGAGTTTGAGTTCAATAAAAATATGGAGTTAAGAGATTAATGATGAGCCTGAAAACTATCTGATTCACTTACACCCTTAAAGGAGAGAAATCATCCTCATCTGGTCTGACTCCAGACCCACAACAATGTAATTGGCTTTTAACTGCCCTCTGTGCAATTAGGGATAGTTAATAAATACTGAACTAGTCAACAATACCTATATCTTGTGAATGGATAAGTAAATTAGGCATTTGTCCAGCCTTCTTTCCTGAGAATGTTCGGTCCCCACGGTGAGTGATAGGATAGGAGGTTGAATATTAATGAAGTGAGATTAGGATGGGAGTACAGTAACTCAGTGGTTACCTCATAGCACCAGGGACCTGGGTTCAATTCCAGCCTTGGGCAACTGTCTGTGTGGAGTTTTCATGTTCTCCCAGTGTCTGCATGAGTTTCCTCCCGCAGTCCAAAGGTGTGTAGGTTAGGTGGATTGGTCATGTTAAATTGTCTTGTAGTTTCCAGGGATGTGCAGGCTAGGTGGATTAGCAATGGGAAATGCAGGGTAATGGGGATAGGGTGGGGGTTGGGTCTCGATGGGATGCTCTTTGGAGGGGTTAGTGAAGACTCGATGAATCGAATGTCCTCTTTCTGCACTGTAGGGGTTCCATGATTTGAGATTTGTGGTTAATTATGAGGGCAACAAGTAATAATCCTCCTCAATTGACATCTCACTGCTGCTTCGTGAGACTCCCACCTTGATGACCAATCTCTCTGGAAAATGCTGCAGTTGCTCCCACATTCAAGATAAGGCTTGCTAGACTTCATCTGTAATCCTCCCACATCATTCAGACCCTTGATGATTTTGTCATGTGAATGAGAAGATTGCAACTGTTAAGATGTCGGGAGTAAGTTGACAATTATGAGCCGATCTAGAAAACTAAAACATTTATCTATTATGCCCACAAACTTAAGAACAGTGGAGGTTGGGAGAGTTAGGGAAAGCAGGTTAGGCAGCATCTCAGGAATAGGGAATTCGACGTTTCGAGCATAAGCCCTTCATCAGGAATGAGAGAGAGTAGCAAAGCAGGCTAAGATAAAAGGTAGGGAGGAGGGACTTGGGGGCAGAGGAGATGACCTGGGGGTTGCAGTGAGAGAGAGACTCACTGAAATCCTTGTAGAGGGAGGAAGAGAGCTTCTTCAAGGAAGGCATCCTTGCAAGAGGATTCACAGTAGTTTAAAATCTTCGAGTAAAAAATGAGGTCTGCATTTTTTACTCGAAGATTTTAACCTACTGCGAATCCTCTTGCAAGGATGCCTTCCTTGAAGAAGCTCTCTTCCTCCCTCTACAAGGATTTCAGTGAGTCTCTCTCTCACTGCACCCCCCAGGTCATCTCCTCTGCCCCCAAGTCCCTCCTCCCTACCTTTTATCTTAGCCTGCTTGGCTACTCTCTCTCATTCCTGATGAAGGGCTTATGCTCGAAATGTCGAATTCCCTATTCCTGAGATGCTGCCTAACCTGCTGTGCTTTAACCAGCAACACATTTTCAGCTCTGATCTCCAGCATCTGCAGACCTCATTTTTTACTCAGAGTTAAGGGAAACTATAGTAAAGAAAGAACAACTGGGAGTATCATAAAAGTCCTCCTCAGATCAGAAGAAAAGGTGTTGAAGGTGGAGGTGAAGATCAAATGCCTAAGTATTTCCATTGTGGTGAAGTGGGACATTTTTGCTCAGACTGTTGAAAGTTGCAAGGGAAACCTTGTGGGACTTTATGAGGTTTGTAAAACTGAGCTGGAAAATGGATCTCAAAAGGATAATACCACAGATCAAATGACATCTAGGAAACCGGAGGTGAAAGCTATGATGATTGCAGAAGAGGTTAATAAGGAATGTGAAAGATATGAAAAGGTTTTGTCAAAAGGGAAGATAACCACTTTCTCTTCAAAGATATGCAGAGTGACAGGTAATGTTGATGACACAAAGGTAGATGAAAGGACAGATGGTTTTGAGGAAACAGGAGGCTACAGAAGGACTGGGAAAGTGAGAATAGTGGGAAAAAATGTGGCAAATGGAATACAGTATAGGGAAGTGTGAGCATATGCACTTTAGTAGGAAGAATAGTAGCATACGTTATTTTCTAAACAGGAAAAAAACTGTAATGAGACAGGAATAATTAATGGCCTCATAGTCAGGGATCCTCTTGGAAGGAGTGATCACAATATGGTTGAATTTAAAATACAGCTGGATAGTGTGAAGATAAAATCCAATACTAGGGCCCAATGTTTGAACAAGGGGTCCATGATAGAATGAGGGAGGACTTGGCTAAAGCAGACTGGAAACAGAGACTTTATGGTGTGGCATTAGACAAGCAGTGGAGGATCTTCAAAGACATTTTTCAAAGTGCTCAACTCAAGTATATTCCAGTGAGAAGGAAGGACTATAAGAGGAGACGTAATCTGCCATGGATGTCTAAGGAAGTAAGGCAGGCTATCAAAGTGAAAGAGAAGGCATACAAAGTGGCCAAAAATAGCAGGAATATAGAAGATTGGGAAAACTTTAAAGGTCAACAGAAAGCCACAAAAAGAGCTATAAAGAAAAGTAAGATAGAGCATGAGAGAAAAAGACTAGCATAGAATATAAAGACAGATAGCAAAAGTTTCTATAAATATATAAAACAAAGAAGAATGGTTAAAGTAAATGTTGGTCCTTTAGAGGATGAGAAGGAGCAGTTGGTTATGGGATAAGGTGAAATGGCTGAGACATTGAACAGGTATTTTGCATCAGTCGTCATGGTGGAGGATACGAATAACATTCCAGTAATTGAGAAAGAGACAAAGGTAGGTGAGGACCTGAAAACAATCATTATTACAGAAAAGTTAATGTTGGGTAAGCTAATGGAGCTAAGGATAGATAAGTCTCCTGGCCCTGATGAAATGCATCCCAAGGCACTAAAAGAGATGGCAGGAGAAATAGTAGGTGAACTGGCGGTAACATTCCAAAATTCGCTGGGTTCTGGGGCAGTCCCAGCAGATTAGAAACCAGCAAATGTGATACCACTGTAGACAAAAGATGGGCAATCATAGACCAGTGAGCTTAACCTCTGTAATGGGGAAGATGTTTGAGTCTATTATCAAGGAAGAATTAGCAAGTCAACTCAAAAGATATTGTCCCATTGTACAGACACAGCATGGATCCATGAAGGGCAGGTCATGCTTCACACATCATTTGGATTCTATGAAGACATTTCAAGCAGGGTGAATAACGGGGACCCAGTGGATGTGGTGTACCTAGATTTCCAAAAGGCCTTTGACAAGGTGCCACACATGAGCCTACTGCATAAGATAAGGATGCATGGTGTTAGAGGTACAGTATTAACATGCATAGACTGACAGGAAGCAAAGAGTGGGGATAAATGGGTGCTATTCTGGCTGGCAATCAGTGACTAGCGGTGTGCCTCAGGGATCAGTGTTGGGGCCACAGTTATTTACAGTTTATGTAGATGATTTAGAATTGGGAACCACGTGTACAGTGTCAAAATTTGCCGATGACACTAAGATGGGTGGCAAAGCAAAGTGTATAGAGGACTGTGAAACTTTGCAGAGGAACATTGATACATTGAGTGAGTGGGCAAACGTCTGGCAGATGGAATACAATGTTCTTGAATGTGAAGTCATACATTTTGGTAGGAGTAACAGCAAAATAGATTATTACTTGAATGGTAAAAATTTGCAGCATACTGATTTGCAGAGGGACCTGGGTGTACTTGTGCATGAATCACAGAAGGTTGGTCTGTAGGTATAACAGGTAATTAGGAAGGCAAAATGGAATTTTGTTCTTCATTGCGAAAGGGATTGAGTTTAAAAGCAGAGAGGTTATGTTGCAGCTGTACAAGGTGCTGGTGAGGCCACACCTGGAGTACTGCGTGTAGTTTTGGTCTCCTTACTTGAGCAAGGATGCACTGGTACTGGATGGGGTGCAGAGGAGGTTTCACTAGGTTGATTCTGGAGTTCAGTAGGTGTGTGTATGAGGAGAGACTGAGTAGGTTGGGATTATATTCATTAGAATTCAGAATAATGGGGGGGGAATCTTATAGAAACATATAAAATTATGAAGGGAATTGATAAAATAGAAATAAATAGAATGTTTCTACCGGTAGGTGAAACTAGGACAAGAGGGTATGGCCTCATGATTAGAGGAAGCAGGTTTAGAACTGAACTGAGAAGGAACTTCTGCACCCAGAGGGTTGTTAATCTCTGGAACTCTTTGCCCAGGGAGGGAGTTGATGTTACTTCAGTAATTGTGTGTAAAGCTAAGGTAGACACCTTTTTGAAAGTTAAAGGAATTAAGGAATATTGTGAAAATGCGGGTAAGTGGAGCTGAGGCCATGAAAAGATTGGCCATGATCTTATTGAGTGTCGGAACAGGCTCGAAAGGCCGGATGGCTTACTCCTGCTGCTAGTTCATACGTCCTTATGAAACGCTTTGGAAATCTGAAGTACAAAGGCACTCAGGAGACCCAGTTCAGGATTGTCTTAAGGTTAACAAAAAGGTTCAGTTGGCAGTTAGGAAGATAAATGCAATGTAAGTATTTATGTTCAGAGGATGAGAATACAACAGCAGAGATGTACTGCTGAAACGTATAAGGCTGTGGGCAGACCACATTTGGAATATTGTGAGCAGTTTCATGCCCCATATCTGTGAAAGAAAATGTTGGCTTTGGAGGAAGTCCAGAGGAGGTTCACAAGAATGATCCCAGGAAGGAAGGACAAACTTGTCACATGAGGAGAGGTTGGGAACTCAAGGTCCATAAAGTCATAGAGTGATAAAGTCAAACAGCATGAAAACAGACCCTTCCATCTAACCAGTCCTTTCCAAACATAATCAGTCCCACCTGCCTGCTCCTGGCCCATATCCCTCTAACTGAAACTTACAAGATACTGAGAAGCTTGAATAAAGCGGGTCTAGAGAAGACCTTTTCACTAGTAGAAGAGACTAGGACCCAAGAGCACAGTCTCAGAGTGAAGGGATGAATCTTGAGAACTGAGATGAGGTGGAATTTCTTCAGCCGGAGTGTGGTGAATCTGCAGAACTCATTGTCAAGTCACTGAGCTTATTTAAGACAGAGAAAGATAGGTTCTTAATTAGTAAGGGGATCAGAAGTTACATCTTTCTTAAATAGTGGCACCATGCTAACCACCCTTTAGTCTTCTGACATCACACTGGTGGCTATCAATGATACGAATATTTCAGTAAGGTGACCAGAAATCACTTCCCAACTTCCAACAAAGTTCTAGAATCAACTGATCAGGCCTCAGGGATTTATGTTTTAAGACATCCAGCACTTCCTTCCCTGTAACATGGACTCTTCTAACTCTATGACTCTATGCTTCCTCAATTACCTTCTCTCCATTATAAGTTCAGAAGTGGAAATATTCAAATCATTTAGCACCATTGACAATTCCTCAGAAACTGAAGCTGTGCATGTCCGGATGCGACAAGACCAGGGCAATATCCAGGTTTAGACTGACAAATGGCAAGTAACATTCACACTGTACAAATACTGAGCACCAATCAACTTTACATGGGAGGATCTTTTCATTATCCCTTCACATTCAAAGGTGTTACCACCACTGAATTCCTCACATTCTGGGGGTTACCACAAACCATGAACTGAACTAGACTTGCCATATAAATGTAATGGCTATAATAGCAGGTCAGAGGCTAGGAATCTGCAGTACATAACTTTTCTCTTGATTCCCATAGCCTGTCCCCCTCCTCAAGGCGCAAGTTAGAAAATTGGTGGAATACGCATCACTTCCCTGCTTGTGTGCAACTCCTACAGCAATCAAGAAACTTGACACCATCCAGACAAATCAGCTCATTAGATTGCCACAAATTTTCGCTTCCTCCACTGCTGTTACACAACAGCAGCAGTATGTTCTGCAGAAATTCACCAAGGTTCCTTATAAAGCAACTTCCAAACCCACAACTACTTGCATCTAACAGATATATGAGAACCTCATGATCGGCAAGTTCCCCATCAAGCTACTCACTGCCCTGACTTGGAAATATATTGCCTTTTCTTCAGCGTTGCTGGGTCAAAATCCTAACAGCATTGTGGATCTACCTACACCTAAAGGACTGCAGCAGTTCAAGAAGGCAGCTCAACGCCATTTCAAGTCGAATAGGAATGGGTAATAAAGGCTGGTACAGCCAGCAAAACCTACATCTCCTGAATGAATAAAAAGAATTGGTGCATGAGAACAAAAACAAAGCAGTGTGCATGCTGAGGATCTGAAACAAATACTGAAATTGCTGGATAAACTCAGCAGATCTGGCAGTAGCTGTGGAGAGAAAGCAGAGCTAACATTTTGAGCCTAGTGACCCTTCTTCAGAACTGCTTCAGGTTCATCTGGACATCAATGACAGGCTGACTACTGTTGTGACATGATTGCATTTAAAGACTAACAACTGACTTTTTTTAAAAAAATTGTGATATAGAATTTATGACAGATGTATAGAGTCATAGAGTCATAAAGATGTACAGCATGGAAACAGACCCTTCGGTCCAACTCATCCACGCTGACCAGATCTCCCAACCTAATCTAGTCCCACCTGCCAGTACCTGGCCCATATCCCACCAAACCTTTCCTATTCACATACCCATCAGGTGCCTTTTAAATGTTGCAATTGTACTAGTCTCCACCACTTCCTCTGGCAGCCCATTCCACACACACACCACCCTCTGTGTGAAAAAGTTGCCCCTTAGGTCTCTTTTAGATCTTTCCCCTCTCATCCTAAACCTATGTCCTCTTGTTCTGGATTCCACCACCCTGGGAAAAGATTTTGTCTGTTTATCCTATCCATGCCCCTCATGACTTTATAAATCTCTATAAGGCTCTTCAGCCTCCGATGCTCCAGGGAAAACAGCCCCAGCCTATGTAACCTCTCCCTATAGCTCAAATCCTCCAACCATGGCAACATACTTGCAAATCTTTTCTGAACCCTTTCAAGTTTCACAAGATTGTTCTAATAGGAAAAAGACCAGAATCACATGCAATATTCCAAAAGTGGAATAACCAATGTCCTGAACAGCCACAACATGACCTCGCAACTCCTGTACTAAATACTTCAACAAATAGAGGAAAGCATACCAAACATCATCTTCATTATTCTATCTTCCTGTGACTCTACTTTCAAGGGGCTATGAATCTGCAATCCAAGGTCTCTTTGTTCAGCAACACTCCCTAGGACTTACCATTAAGTATATAAGTCCTGTTAAGATTTGCTATCTCAAAATGCAGCACCTTGTATTTATCTAGATTAAACTCCATCTGCCACTTCTCAGCCCATTGACCCATCTGATCAAGATCCCATTGTAATCTGAGATGTCCACTACACCTCCAATTTTGATGTATTCTGCAACCTTACTAACTGTACCTCTTATGCTCACACATAATAGTTTATATAAGTGATGAAAGGTAGTGGACCCAGCACCGATCCTTGTGGCAATCCACTGGTCACAGGCCTCCAGTCTGAAAAACAACCCTCCACCATCACCCTCTGTCTTCTACCTTTGAGCCAGTTCTGAATCCAAATGGCTAGTTATCCCTGTATTCCATGAGATCTAACCTTGCTTACCAGTCTCCCATGGGGAACCTTGTTGAACGCCTTACTGAAGTCCATATAGATCACGTCTACTGCGCTGCGCTCATCAATCTTCTTTGCTACTTCTTCAAAAAACTCAATCAAGTTTGTGAGACATGATTTCCCACTCACAGAGCCATGTTGATTCTCTCAAAACATTCATAAAAATATTTAAATTGACTGTTGTGGTTCTGTTCGCCGAGTTGGGAATTTGTGTTGCAGACGTTTCGTCCCCTGTCTAGGTGACATCCTCAGTGCTTGGGATTTAAATTGACTTGATGAAAGAATATGCTTGACAGTAATGATACACATAAATATGTAACACAGTTGGTGAACTGGGGATATGCAGTATCTTATTTATATTACTGCATCAGAAACCAAAAACCTAGACTAATAATTTTAAAAAAGGGCATACTTTTATATCTCACCCAAATAGTTGTGCTGACGCTTTCAAGTTAAATACCAATTATTTTTTTTAAAACTATCAGGAATATTGACCATGAAACTATAGATTGTTGTAAAATTCTAACATGTTCTCAAATGTCCTTTCAGGAAAGAGATCTGCCATCTTTAAGGAGTCTGGCTGATCTGTGACTCCACAAATCCCTTGGGTGGCTTATATTATTGTAGTCAAGACTATTAACTTCTCAAGGAAAATTAGTAATTGCCAGGGAAGCTCATTTCCTCTGAACAAATGTTTAAAAATATTTGACAGCAGAAGCTTAAAATGTAAAAATGTCCACATTATGATTGAAGCTCACAAGGTCCATTTGTGTCAGCATTCCCTCATTTATTCAGTGGCTTAGAACTGCTCAACCAGAAAAGAAAAAGTTTCACCCAGCAGAAAAATGAATCTATTATAGGTTTTGCACAGAAGTATTATCATGACTGGAAAATTATTTGAGTGTCATTCTGTACAATAGCAATGAATAGGTTTATCTGGCAATCAACAGCTTGCCTCACTTGAAGCTGTACATTCTTCTCACAAACGTAATTGTAAAATAAGTTCCTCTCTAAAGCATACTCCTTGTACATGAAAAATCCATTCAATTGCGTCAACCCGGATAGATATTTTAAAATTGATTTTATGCAGTATTTTAATTCCTATTATGATAGTGTGATAATGAATCCTAAATTTAACACTAATGAAATTTATAATAACCAGAGATATATCAGATTTATGTATCCCCTGTTGGAGGATGGAAATTATTTCTTATCATTTTAAAACCTCGTACTGTTAAAGTAAGAAAGCAGATATCCAGGTTGTCAGTGATTTTACAGTCCAGCTGACACCATTCTGTAAAGGAAAATGTGAACACTCAGTGTATTTTTAGTGTGGTATTTTGGATTTATGAACAAAGATAATAATTTAGTATTGAAGATAATGGTTTCTTGATGCCTGCCCTGCTACCCAGTGAGATCGTAGTTAATCTGATATCCTCAACACCACTTTCCTGCATTTTCTCCAAAAACTTCATTCTCTCACTGATTAAAATTCTGTCTGTCTCAATCTTGTATATTCTTAATGCTCCAGCCTCTCCAGCCCTCAATGCGAAAGACATTCATAAATTCTCTACCTTCTGACAGAAGGAATTCCTCTTCATTTTTGTCTGAAAATGGGCACTCCACTTACTCTGGGATTATGCCCTTTGTCCTTGAATTTCCCATGAGGTTAAACAACCTCCCCACAACCTCTGTCAAGTTTTCATGGAATTTTATACATTTCAATAAGGTCTCCTTTCCTTCTTCTGAACCTCAAGGAATACCAGACAAACCTACTCCATCGCTCTGCACAAGAAAATACAACCATGCTGCAGATCAGCCTGATGAACCTTAAATAGTTTAGCAAGACTGTGCAACTTTGACACTCCATTTGTCAGAAATAAAGGCCAGTATTTCCTTTGCCTTCCTTATTACCTGCAAAACTTGAATGCTAGCATAGATATTGTAATGGGTTCAGCCAGGTGGACCCTATACGATATGAGCTTCATGATTGGGTCTGTTAGTCTAGTCCAATCAGGGAGCCCTGGCTGATAAATATTACTAGGGGTGTCAGAGGTTCTGTTCACTCTGAGAGCTGACTGTGAGGAAGCCAGACCAATGTCAAGTACTATGCACGTGTAAATGAATTTGGTGACAAGATATCGGTCTCTGTAGAGTTACTTCAGTGGCGACAAGAAAAACAAAAACATTACTAAAGAAATGTACTCGTAACATTTATTTTTGTGTTGCAGTGAGCATTTCTGGCATCATGCCATTATTTCAGAAGCTTGACTTGTTTGATCATGCCATTGAAAACTGTGCCCAGTCTGTGGAAAGAGTGCATTATTTTTTCCAGGCAAATGACATTGGGGCTGATAAAAAGCAAAGAATAATGCATTTTACAGTTTGTGGACACACAACTTTTCCAGTTATTAGGAGTTTGACATTTCCTGAGGCACTAGTTACTAAAACCTTTCAAGAGTTGATGGATCTATTTAAGGAATATTATGACCCCCATCATCCTCTAATTTGGAGATGTTATCAGGTTTAATCAACAGCTTGAGAACCAGGAGGACCAATATCAGGATTTTTGACAAGGTTAAGATGACCAACAGAAGCATGTGACTTTGGTTTAACCCTCAATGAGATGCTGAGAGACCGTTTGGTATATAAGATTAATGATGTAACCATGGAAAAGCATCTACTAGCTGAAGCCCAGCTGGACTTCAAACAGGCACTACCTCTGGCTTTATCATTAGAAAATGCAGCAAGGGGAGCATATGAGTTACAGGGTATACTGATGGAAGTGAACATCCTCACCAGGCCGACTGAGCTTGGGGGACACCATGTGAGTGAAGACAATTGCATAGCCTCACAGAGGACGTAGCCTGAACAGAGAACGCCAAAACAAGGCCTGGCCAAACAGTTAACGCTTTCTTCAGAATCTGGGCCGGCAAGCCATTGCAGTTGCTGCCAGTATACAAACTTGAGATAGCACAACAATCCTATTAAATCTGAACTAAATAAGAAAACTCAGGCTGGTATCCAGGAGAGTACACATTCTGGAAAGTTCACCTGTATTTGATTTGGAACAGTTAAATTGTTTAGCAACCATCCAAGTCAGAACCAATCAAATGAACATCTGGTTAATAGGTCACCCACTTCTAATAGAGGTTGATATCAACACGGCTGTATCAGTGATTACAGAACCAGTCTGTAACAAAGTCTGCTTAACTTTGCATAAGATCTCTGCTAGACTGAGACTCTATTCTGGGGAACCTTTACAGAATAAGGGTACAACTTCTGTTTCCTCTTGTATGAGACAGAGCTCGTTCAGTTATTCCTGATTGAGGCCCAAGCCTGATAGGGTGAAATTGATTGAGAAAAATTCACCCTGAATAACACAACATTTTTAGATTAGAAAATGGCTGCCTGTGTGAAGTCCTAATTAAATACCCAGATATTTTACAGGAAGGTCCAGAAACTATCAAAGGTGCCAAGGGCGAATTGCATGGTGACTAGGAAGCAATTCCATAAAAATGCAAGGCTTGCCCAGTGCCACTTGCCTGATGTGCCTTATCTGCCTTAGAGGCAGAAACCAGAAGGCTGGAAAGTGAAGGAATCATCTAATCAGTGCATGGACAGTATCAGTCACACCAATTGTGAAGCATGACGTTTGATTTGCCTTTGTAGGGATTTCAGACAAACAGTAACCCACTTTTCACAGCTGAATAAATACCCAACTCTTCTCATTGAGGACATATATGCAAAGCTGGCAAGAGGGCTGACTTTCACAAAGCTGCACATACACAATGTGTACCTGCAGTTGCGGTTAGATGATAATTCCCAGAAGTAATCTACAATTAATACCCATAAGGGCCAAACACACCTTCTAGGTAAAGCAACACTTTACCCACACTCACTCAAACTAGTCTACTGCATTCGCTGCTCACAATGTGGCCTACTCTACATTGAGAAATGAAGCATAGACTGACTGCTTTGTCGAACACCTGCATTCTGTAGGCAAAAAAGGCCCTGAGCTTCCTGTTGCCTGCTACTTCAACACATCACCATGTTCCCTGGCCAATGTCCCTGTTTCCAGTGCAGTTCAGCACAAGCCAGAAGAACAGCACCTATTTTCTGCTTGTGCACTCTACAGCCTCTGGACTCAATATTGGGTTCAGCAGTTTTAGGGCTTGAGGCATCTTGTCCCATGTCCTTTCCCCAAACTCCACACACCAGGCCTTGTTATCACATGGTCTGCTACTGCACATGACCCATTGTTAAGCCCTATAGTACTCTTTAGTAACTATTCATTCTCCTAGGCTATTATCCATTCCTTTGTCTGTCATACTCTTCTTCTCTCTCTCTTTGGATTCTATCTCCCTCTATTGTTTACTCCTTACCCCTCCCCATACTCTATTATCTGCAGAAAAAAACAATTTTTTTCTAGCTACCATGAGTTTTCAAGAAGGGTCAATGGATCTGAAATGTTAAGTCTGGTTTCTCTCTGCAGATTCTGCCAAACCCGCTGAGATTTTCTAGCATTTTCTGTTTTTGTTTCTGATTCTCAACATTTGCAGTATCTTTTACTTTTTTTATTAAATATTTTGCTTCAGTTTTCACTATAGAGGACACAAAGCTATTCCAGTTATAGCTATAAATCAGGAAGTGGGAAGGAAAGAGGAACTTATTGAAATTACAATCATGAGGGATGTGGTATTGAGCGAAGTGATGGAGCAAAAAAGCCCACAGCTCCCAATGGACGCCATCCTCAACTCTTAAAAGAAGTGCTTAATGAAGTAAATAATGTCTTGCTGTTAATTTTCCAAAATGTGTTAGATTCTGAAAAGGTACATCAGATTGGAAAGTAGCAAATATAACTCCTCTATTCAGGAAGAGAATTGTTCTTTGTTTCACTCTCCACAGTTGCTGCCAGACCTGCTGAATTTCTCGAGCAGTTTCTGTTTATATTGCAGATATACCACAATTTGTTTTGTAATTTTGGAGTCTGTATTGATTTCAACTAAGTCCCTGCTATGAGCAGGAGGCACCCTTATGAAGTGAAGGTTAACTAATGGAGGGTCAGCACCTGATATGTCCCAGTAGTTTTTTTGCAAAGGTATGTTAGTGGAATGTGAATGGCTAATTATCAGCCCATCCTTTCAGGTGGATGTGATTCATGAATGTCTTTTGATTCAAAGATGGGACTTCCACCACTTAACTAGAGCTAACATGTTAAGCTTTAATCATTTTTGATATGTTCTTGCTTTCAAATATACTTAAGATAATTTTCCCAAATTTCAATACTTATGTTAATTTAAATTAAAACATTTACTATTGGTTTGCATACTTATTTTGTTAACTCAGTCAGGAATTTGCTAATCTATTTTTGCCCTGATCCCAATATTATTAGGAAGTAGGAACAGATAAGTTAAGAGAAATTATCTCTCAATCATTTGATCACCATCTTGTAGTTTTGTAATCTGTGACCTCTGATAAAGTTGACATTCTCTCAGTACAGTATAACTCCAGCCTTCTCAACTGTTCTGTGTAATGACCATTTAATCTCACATTGCTTGTCCATCATGTATTTCCAAAAGGTGATGAACTTTTACAATGTATTACAAAATCAGTTTATTTCTCATCGTACCTTATGCTGTGGAAATGATAACTTGTAACATGAAAAGCTCAGTTGTTCTTTCAGTGTGAAATGTGGTTAACTCTATTTTTATTTATATTTTAGTTATATCTTAATATGTTCTGTAATTCAAAATGGCATCAAACCATTGGGAACATTTTACACTTTTCATTGTATTTATTTCTTAATAATAAGCGGTGATAAATCATTCAATCCAATTCAAGTAATTGACTTAAATGGTTGTTTTCCTGTTTGTATGTGTAGCAGCATTTGAGATGATGCTATTATTTTCAGAAAAATAATGGACAGGAACAAAATTTTTAAAATGTTTATTGTTGGTCTATTGGGCACACATTATCAATTCTTGGAAGATAGTGATTCCATTGCAGTTAACTGCTAAACACAGATACTCTAAATCATGATTTCAGCTTTTCTTTCCTGCTAGATTATGATTTTATCAGATATGATTATGTCCTGAATGGTTACAACCTGAAGTACTACAATCTGTTCGAATCTACAAAAGATTTTGTCCAGAGAGGACAAAGGTTCTGTCTTATTATGTCTGTGCTTAGCTAATACAAGACAAATCTGGCAATTCTAATTAAATTTCACTCTCTGGTGAACACCTCTACTAAAGCTCATGGTTTCTGGTTGAGTGATATTGCTTAGGGGCAAACCTTCTCTCATTGTGCTCCCGTTTGCACATAAACTGGTATCTTCTCTCCATCGATGTGACCTGATTTGAATTTCAGATTTCCCCTCACACTTAAAGGTTAAAAGAGCCATATCACATAAGATGTTCACACAAAATATAATTATGTAAGTCTACGTGATCATTTCCAGCTTTAGGGCTGGATTAAAACTAAGGCTGAGGTCAGAAGCTCCGGGTCCCATCTGCCCACCATAATGTGTCAAAGCATTTCTGAATATGATGAATAAAAACAATTAAAACAAAGGCTGAAAGCATAGTAGCTAGCTACAGTCCACAAACTCTGTATACATTACTAGAACAGTCAGTTGGAGAAAGTGAAGTCTGCAGATGCTGGAGATCAGACCTGAAAATGTGTTGCTGGAAAAGCGCAGTATGTCAGGCAGCATCCAAGGAACAGGAAATTCGACGTTTCGGGCATAAGCCCTTCATCAGGAAGGATAAAGGGCTTATGCCTGAAACGTCGAATTTCCTGTTCCTTGGATGCTGCCTGACCTGCTGCGCTTTTCCAGCAACACATTTTCAGCTAGAATAGTCAGTTAGTAGGCAGAATACCTGAGTCATTACGAAAAGAAAAACACATTTCGTTGACACATTTTCATTGTGTCCTCACAGGAACATTTCACAAGCAAGCAAATACAAGGGGAAAACATTTCTTTGCTGCATGATAGGGGAGTGCTGGTTGGTTGACAAGTGGACTCTGACTGGTAGAGGCATTGCTCCAGGGATTGGATCCATTCATGCTGATTGACAGTTAACAGCCAGACTTTGTTAAGTTTTAAAACAGGTATGTTGCATCTGCGTCAACTCAGCAAAATAAGTTAAAGCCAGTAACTATTTTCTCAGGGCAATGTCCTAAACAATAAGAGTCAACTCACCTGTGTTTTTTTTAGATCCTGCCTGTTAACTGTCAATTACCATTGCTGAAGCCTTCTCTGTGGTAATGGCTAGTGAGATGAACAGTTAACAGTTATTCCGATAAAATTCTAACAGGCCTAGAAGGAGAGTAGGAAGAACATTCCTAATAAATGGAAAGTGCAGAATCAGGGGATTTGTTTTAAGGTACAGAGTAGGCCATTTGGGACTGAGATGACAAGAAATTTCTTCACACAGACAGTGGTGAGTATGTGAGATTCTCTATTATACAAACTGATTGAGACCAAAATATTGAATGTTTTTAAGAAAGAGTTAGACATAGTTCTTAGAGCGAAAGGGATCAAAGCATATGGGGGAAAGATTGGAACAGGATATATCCTGTTATAGACAATAGACAATAGACAATAGGTGCAGGAGTATGCCATTCAGCTCTTCGAGCCTGCACCATCATTCAATCTGATCATGGCTGATCATTCCTAATCAGTATCCGCTTCCTGCCTTATCTCCATAACGCTTGATTCCACTATCTTTGAGAGCTCTATCCAACTCTTTCTTAAATGAATCCAGAGACTGGGCCTCCATTGCCCTCTGGGGCAGAGCATTCCACACAGCCACCACTCTCTAGGTGAAGAAGTTTCTCCACATCTCTGTCCTAAATGGTCTACCCCATATTTTTAAGCTGTGTCCTCTGGTTCGGCACTCACCCATCAGCGGAAACATGTTTCCTGCTGCCTGAGTGTCCAATCCTTTCATAATCTTATATGTCTCAATCATATCCCTTCTCAGTCTTCTAAACTCTTAGATTAGATTTAGATTAGATTACTTACAGTGTGGAAACAGGCCCTTCGGCCCAACAAGTCCACACCGACCTGCCGAAGCGAAACCCACCCATACCCCTACATTTGCCCCTTACCTAACACTACGGGCAATTTAGCATAGCCAATTCACCTGACCCGCACATCTTTGGACTGTTGGAGGAAACTGGAGCACCCGGAGGAAACCCACGCAGACACAGGGAGAACGTGCAAACTCCACACAGTCAGTCGCCTGAGGCGGGAATTGAACCTGGGTCTCTGGCGCTGTGAGGCAGCAGTGCTAACCACAGTGCCACCGGTATACTCAAGGGTATACATGCCCAGTCGCTTTAGTCTTTCAGTGTAAGGTAATCCCTCCATTCCAGCAATTGACCTCGTGAACCTACGCTGCACTCCCTCAATAGCCAGAATATCTTTCCTCAAATTTGGAGACCAGAACTGCACACAGTACTCCAGGTGTGGTCTCACCAGGGCCCTATACAGCTGCAGAAGCACCTCTTTGCTTCTATACTCAATCCCTTTTGTTATGAAGGCCAGTATGCTATTAGCCTTCTTCACTACCTGCTGTACCTGCATGCTTGCCTTCATTTACTGGTGTACAAGAAAACCCAGATCTCTCACCCAGATATATTGAACGATCATATCAAATGGCAGGCCAGGCTCGAAGGGCCAAATAGCCGAGTCTTGCTCCTATTTTTTCTGTTTCCATGTTTCACATTTTGTCTGTTTGAGGAAGTAACATTGTACAATTCCCAGCTTGGTTGTTTAAGTATTTAAATTTCTGCAAAACATCAATTGAACTCTGAAGTGAGTGCAATGGTGTCAGTCAGGTGGACCTCATAGAATATGATGTGGATGTGGTGGTGTTGGACTGGGGTTAAAAATCAAAAAACAAAGTTAAAAATCACACAACACTGGGTTATAGTCCAACAGGTTTATTTGGAAGGACTATCTTTCAGAACACTGCTCTGTCATCAGGTGGTTGTGGAGTACAAGATCGTAAGACACAGAATGTATAGCAAAGGTTACAGTGTGATGCAACTGGAGTGGCATCTTGAAAAAGACTTGGATTGTTGATAAGTCTCTCATCTTTTAGAATGACCATGTTGGTTTCAGTTCTTTCATGCTCATCCTCATTGATAGTGTGTACATATGTAAATCCCAGAACTTTTTTTAAAGTTACATTCTCAATAGGTGCCATGTCAGCTCAGATAAGGCATTGATGGTGTGAGGTGCCCTGTCTGAGGCTGTCTGTGCCCCACTGTTCAGACTGATTCTATTTCTAAACAAGGGATTTACAGAAGCTTGCATGGAATCATGCAGATTTTGAGCAAAATAAAATGTAATTCTGCAAGTACAAATTCACCCCACAAACTTATACGTGTGTGTGTGTGTGTGTGTGTGTGTGTGTGTGTATGTATGTACATGTGCGTGCGTACTGCAGTGGTGTGACACGTAGTACTGTAGTGTGACATGAGTCCAAGGTCCTGGGTGAGGCCATCACCATGGGTATCGAACTTGGCTATCAGCCTCTGCTCGGCCACCTTGCATTGTTGCCTGTCCCAAAGTCCACCTTGGAGGATGGTCACCAAAGATCTGAAGCCGAATATCTCGGACTGCTGAAGTGTTCCTTGACTGGGAGTGAACACTCCTGCCTGGTGATTGTTGTGCAGTGTCCATTCATCTGTTGCCATAGCCTCTGATTGATCTTGCCTGCAGCATATGAGATAGACAGCTTTGGCCAAGTCACATGAGTACCTGCTGCTTACATTGTGGGTGGTGTCCCCATGTGTAATGGTGGCATCCATGTCAATATTCTGACAGGTCTTGTAGCCATGACAGGGCTGTATGGTATTGTTCTGAAAGCCGGCCGGTTTGCTGCGAACAATGATCTGTTTGAGGTTTGTGGTTGTTTAACGGCAAGAAGTGAAGGTGTGGGGAAGGTCTTGCGAGATGCTCATCCTCATCGATAATCTGTTGTAGGCTGCGAAAAACATGGTCTAGTGTTTCAGTTCCAAGGAAGTACTGGACAAAAAAGGGTACACTGTCCGTTGCAGCTCCTATCTGTCTCCTAAGGAGGTCATTTCAGATTCTCGCTGTGGCACATCGGAACTGGCAGTCGATGAGTTGAGCATCGTACCCCGTTCTTTTGAGGGCATCCTTGAGTACTTCCAAGCGCCTGTCACTGTCCTCCTCATCTGCATAGATTCTTTGTATGCATAGGGTGGTCTGTAGGGGATAGCTGTTTTAATATGTTTCTGGTGGAAGCCGGAGAAATGTAGCATCATGAGGTTATCCGGGAGGTGCATTTATGCCTATCCTTGATGGAGATGCATGTGTCCAAGAATGAGACAGATACTAAAGAGTAGTCCATGGTGAGTTTAATGGTGGAATGAAACTCGTTGATATCACTATGTAGTTGTTTCAGTGACGTCTCGCCATGGGTCCAGGGGAAGAAAATGTCCTCAATATATCTGCTATATAGTGTTGGTTGGAGGTCCTGTATCAAGAAGAAGTCTTGTTTGAACCTGTGCATGAAAATGTTGGCATATTGGGGGGTGCAAATTTGGTCCCATGGATGAAGAACTGGTTGTCAAAGGTGAAAATGTTGTGGTCGGGTATAAAGTGGATGAGTTATAGGACAGTGCTTGGAGATGGGCAGTCGTTGGTGTTGAGTACTGAGGCTGTTGCTGCAATGCTGTCATTGTGGTGGATGCTGGTGTAGAGTGCTGAGGCATTCATTCTGACAAGTAATGTTCCCAGTTCGACTGGTCCGTGGGTGTTGGGTTTCTGTAAGACATCTGTAGTGTCACGATAGAAGCTGGGGGTCCCCTCTACAATGAATTTCAAGATGCCTTCGACATAGTCAGGGAGGTTCTCACACAGGGTCCCATTGCCTGGTATGATGTGGCATCTGGTGTGTTGGCTTTGGGTATCTTCAGAAGGCAGTAGAAGTCGCCAGTGTGAGAAGTATATAGGATGAGGGCGCATAGGGAATTCTGAAGGATTTGATCCAAAGTCCTGATCAAACTGTTTAATTAATGGGTGTGCTGTTTGATTGGATCAGCCAGTATTTGCCTGCAGTGTTCCTGGTTGTTCAGTTATTAGTACACTTCCTTGCAGTAATCTGTTCTATTCTGAATGACAATGTCATCAAAGAGTCAACTTGGGCTCCATCGGAGGGCCGCTGCTCTTGGCTTGACATGTATGCTCAAACCATCAGGAAGGTAGAGCAAAACATCACGTGATCACCCATGACAGTCACTTGGAAGTACTTAAGGATGCCCTCATTAGAACGGGATATGATGCTCAACTCATCAACCGCCAGTTCCGAGGTGCCACAGCGAGACACCGTAATGACCTCCTCAGGAGACAGACATAGACTGCAATCGACAGGGTACCCTTCATTGTCTAGTACTTCACAGAAGCTGAAAACTATGCCAAGTTCTTCGCGAACTGCAACACATTATCAATGAGGATGAGCACCTCACCAAGACCTTCCCCACGCCTCCACTCCTTGCTTTTGAACAGCCACCAAACCTCAAACAGATCATTGTTCATAGTAAACTGCCCGGCCTTCAGGACAACACCACACAACCTTGTCATGGTGGATGCTGAAAGACACACATACCTCATTACATGTGGGGACATCACCCATCATGTATTCATGTGACTCTGCCAATGTTGTCTATCTCATATGCTGCAAGCAAAGATGCCCTGAGGCATGGTACATTGATGAGACCAAGCAGAGGCTACAGCAATGGATGAATGGACACTGCAAAACAATCACCAGACAGGACTGTTCCCTCCTTGTCAGAGAACACTTCATAGGTCTGGGACACTTGACCTTGGATCTTCGGGTGACCATCCTCCAAGGCAGTCTTCGGTACAGACAAAGTGACTGAGCAGAGGCTGATAGCCAAGTTCAGTACCCATTGGAAAGCATCAACCAGATTTTGGGTTCATGGCACTCACACAGATGACCCCACTACACTACACAATCACACACACACACACACAGACACACACACACACACACACACACACACACACACACACACACACACACACACACACACACACACCTGCAGACCCATACACTCATACAGACCCTGTCTCGCACATACACAATCCCCACCCCCACCCCGCTCACACCCACACACACACACCCTCTCATAAATTTATATCCTTCATTTAGAAATAGAATCAGTCTGAAGATTGGGGCAGCGACAGACATTAACCTCACACCTTCAATGCATTATCTGAACTGACATGGCATCTATTGTTCAAGTTCATTTGAGAATGTAACTTTAAAAAAAGTTCTGGGATCTACAAATGAAAGAACTGAAACCAACATGTCATTCTAAAAGATGATGGACTTCACAATCCAGGGTAATTTTCAAAAGATCATTTCAGTTGTATCACACTGTAGTCTTTTGCTATAAACTCTGTGCCTTATGATTTTATAATCCGCAACCACCTGATGACGGAACAGTGTTCCGAAAGCTTGTGTTTCCAAATAAACCTTTTGGACTATAACCCAGTGCTGTGTGATTTTTAACCTCATAGAATATGCATATCGTGATTGGGACTGTTAATCTGGTCCGATCAGGGAGCATTGGCTGACAGATAGGAACAGGAGTGCCAGACATCCTGTTCACTCTGACAGCTGCCTCTGAGGAGCTGAATAACTGTCAAGGACTCTCCACCTGTAAATAAAGGGTGACTTGGTGATGAGATACCAGCCTTAGTGGAGGTTTTTCAGACTCATTGAAGGGAAGACTGACATCTAAATTTTATTCTACTGCCCATTTGAAGATGAACAAAATCTATATGGTGTATATGAGGGTTGTGGAGTATGATGAGGTTAGTTATGCCTAATCTTCCATCAGTAAGGAAATAAAGAATTATGCGGAAAAGCAGGAAAATGGAGCTAAAGATTATCAAACTGCCACAATCTCATTGAATGTGGAGGAGACCCGATGGGCCAAATGGACTTCTTGTCCAATGTCTTATGGTCTTGTGGGTAAAAAGTCAAATATTGTGATGATGGTTGTGCCAGTTCTCATCTGGAGAGGCTGTGCTGCCTTTCTTTATGAAGATTCCCGTGGAATCAAATGCCAATAGGCAGAAGCGAAGTCATTGGCTGTCTTTCCCATGGAATCAACGTCCCAGTGGTAAGAGTTCCTCCAAGCCAGAGCTGCCTGTTAATCAGTGCTCAACAGTGCCGTTGGGGAGGTCATGGCTGTTGCCAGAAGGACACAGACCAAGTGTCCCAGGAATACAGAGGACCCAGGCTAGAGTTCAGCAATATGTGAGGCTACAGGAGAGAGTAACATTACAAAGTGACAGTCCAGCCCTTCCCATTGTCCAGTCCGTCTTAATTGGGCACTCATTGTTTTTGATTGAAATACCAACCCCTTACCCCACCCACTCACCAGAAACCTAGCTGCTGCATAGCAACAATAGGGTGGGGAAAACCTTAATAGGGGAAAGTTGAAAATCACAACACCTGGTTATAGTCCAACAGGTTTATTTGGAAGCACTAGCTTTGGAAAGACTGCTCCTTCATCAGGTAGGTGTGGAGCAGGACCATAAGACACAAGCTTATAGCAAAAGATTACAGTGTCATGCAACTGAAATGATATATTGAACAAACCTAGACTGCTATTAAGTCTTGCATCTTTTAGAATGGATGGCAATATATCGACCACAACACCAGGCAACTACTGCAAGATGTGTCAGAGTGTTGACATGGCTACCACCATTACACGTGGGGACACCACCTATCATGTGCACGGCAGATACTCATGTGACTTGGCCAACGTTGTCAATCTTGTACACTGGAGGCAAGGATGCCCCGAGGCATGGCAACATTGGTGAGACCAGGCAGACGCTATGACAACAGATGAATGGTCACTGAGCAACAATTGCCAGACTAGGTGTTCCCTCCCAGTCAGGGAACACTTCAGTGGTCAGGGATATTCATCCTCAGATCTTCGGATGATCATCCTCCAAGGCGGACTTTGGGATATGCACTAACTCAGAGTGGCCAAGCAGAGGCTGATTGTCAAGTTTGGTACCCATGAGAATGGCTTCAACTAGGACCTCAGATTCATGTCACACTACAGGTGACCCCACTACACTGTACACTCTCTCACGCTCACACCAGCACACCTACACACACATTCTTACATACTCACACACTCATACAGGTCCTCTCTCATAGACACACACACACACATACACACACACACACACACACACACACACACACACTCTCTCTCTCTCATGCTCACTCAGACTACGTGCACATAGTCACATGCAGACACTCACGCTCTCTCTCTCTCTCTCATGAACGCATACACACATATAAGTCTATGGGGTGAATTTGCATTTGCAGAATTATATTTGCAGATATGTTATATTTTGTTCACAAAACACACAATCTGCAGGCAGTTAACCCATGTAATATTTTATAAATTCCACTTCGGAAATAGAACCAATCTGACTCAAGATTGGGATACAGACAGGCTCCATCCTCACACCGTTAATGCATTGTCTGAGCTGAGATGTCGTCATTTTTTATAAAACCTTAAGTTATCTCGAGAATGTGACTTAAAAGAAGTTCTGGGATTTACATATAAATGATCCAAAACCTGCAACCCATTCTAAAAGATGAAAGACACAACAGTAATCTAAATTTGTTCAATATATCATTTCAGTTGCATGATACTGTAATCATTTGCTATAAATTCTGTGTCTTATGATGCTGCTCCACAGCTACCTGATAAAGGAGCACCACTTCGAAAGCTAATGCTTCCAAATAAACCTGTTGGACTATAATCTGGTGTTGTGTGATTTTTAACTTTGTTCACCCCAGTTTAACACCAGCTCCTAATAGAGTGAGAGTGGGGCCTTGGTCACTGAGAAACAGAAGGCCCCACACTGGACAGCCAGCAGCCCTGTTTGACCTATAGCTCTACAATCCCAGTCATATCATATCAAATGAAAATGGTGGTGTTCTCCAAAGAAGAATAGATGGATATTTAGCTGAAGGATATTAAGAGTTTTGGACACAAACTTTGGTGACCCATTAAAGGGGGAGATGAGGTTGGTATTGAGGATCAGGCTTGAAAGGCTGGCCATCTTCAGGGTATAGTGCTCTCCTCCCTCCATCAATAGGCACATAGAGGCTTCAAATAAAGTACTGCTTATTCTCCCTGCCAGCAGCTCATGCTGCTAGGCTGATAGCCTTCCTTCTGCCTTCTCAGATGAATTGAAAAGTGGCAGCAGAGGCCAAGTGAGGCAATTAAGTGGCAATTAATTGTCTACATAAGGTTTCCAAAGAGCCTAAAGATGGGAAAGCTGCTCCAAACCTTACCCACACACTTCACCAGTAATATGGAGGATCGATCAAGGTAGGAGTCAAGTTGGCAAACTCACAGTCCAAATTATTTGCGTGATTCCCCATCTTCAAATACATTGGCAAGACTGCACAGATTTAACACATACATTGTTATATACTTATTAATGTTCCAAATTCTTTCTTTATCATACTAAAGCCTTGGATGAAATGCAGATTTTTTTTATCCACAAGTTGTACTTTCTGTTGTCACATTTTTTGATTATTTTATTGTGTCAATCTTTCCCATTGTATTTGGATATCACAGCAAATTCCACATAGTTTTGTTTTCAACTACGACCATTTAGTTGCAGGCTCTCACTACCAAATCACTCATTGAATCATACATCATGTCAAATTGATGTTTTTAAATTATCTTGCAATTGTTTCCTTCTTTTCATTCACTGCCTACTTCTCATCTTCAGACATTTATTCCCTTGAGGAAGGAACTTGACACCAGTTAATAATCAGTAACCTTCGCACTTGCTTCACATGGGAGAACTATCCAATCAATTAATTAAACAGCAACCTTATATGCACTGTATTAAACTTTACAACCAATTTCCCATCATCGTGCCCGGATATGCCCTGTTCTGCTGACAGGATAGTTGTACCATAGGTGGTAGCACAGCAATAAATAGTCAGGAAGGAATAGCCCTAGGAGTCCTCAACACTAACTCTGGAATACATGAAGTGTCATGACATCAAGTCAAACAAATGCAAGAAATTATCTTGCCACCCTTACTTGCCACCCACTCTCAAGTAATGAATTCCCTACTGAACATCATTTAAAAGAAGCATTAAGGATAACAAAAGTGCAACTTATGTACTCACTGAGTAATCTAGCTGGCTGATTCCAGTTGGACCTTTATGCAAGATTGAGCCTGCAAGTTTCAGAGAAAAGGAATAAACACATTTGAACTCATTTTCCTCTGACACTATTAATGCAAATGACCATCATTGCACAGTCTTGTGGAGTAAAAAATGAGGTCTGCAGATGCTGGAGATCACAGCTGAAAATGTGTTGCTGGTTAAAGCACAGCAGGTTAGGCAGCATCCAAGGAACAGGAAATTCTACGTTTCACGCATAAGCCCTTCATCAGGAATGAGGAGAGGGTGCCAGGCAGGCTAAGATAAAAGGTAGGGAGGAGGGACTTGGGGGAGGGGCAATGGAGATGTGATAGGTGGAAGGAGGTCAAGGTGAGGGTGATAGGCCGGAGTGGGGTGGGGGCGGAGAGGTCAGGAAGAAGATTGCAGGTTAGGAGGGCGGTGCTGAGTTGAGGGAACCGACTGAGACAAGGTGGGGGGAGGGGAAATGAGGAAACTGGAGAAATCTAAGTTCATTCCTTGTGGTTGGAGGGTTCCCAGGCGGAAGATGAGGCGCTCCTCCTCCAGCCGTCGTGTTGTTATGTTGTGCCGATGGAGGAGTCCAAGGACCTGCATGTCCTCGGTGGAGTGGGAGGGAGAGTTAAAGTGTTGAGCCACGGGGTGGTTGGGTTGGTTGGTAACCCTCCAACCACAAGGGATGAACTCAGATTTCTCCAGTTTCCTCATTTCCCCTCCCCCCACCTTGTCTCAGTCGGTTCCCTCAACTCAGCACCGCCCTCCTAACCTGCAATCCTCTTCCTGACCTCTCCGCCCCCACCCCACTCCGGCCTATCACCCTCACCTTGACCTCCTTCCACCTATCACATCTCCATCGCCCCTCCCCCAAGTCCCTCCTCCCTACCTTTTATCTTAGCCTGCCTGGCACCCTCTCCTCATTCCTGATGAAGGGCTTATGCCCGAAATGTCGAATTTCCTGTTCCTTGGATGCTGCCTAACCTGCTGTGCTTTAACCAGCAACACATTTTCAACAGTCTTGTGGAGGTCAGTTTCCATCTTCATGCCAAAGACATGTTTCAGCATGTTGTGTGGCTATGTCTGCCTTCCCAGCAAAATATGCAAATTAAATGCCAAAACTAAAGGTAACCAAAGAGCTAATAAGAGTGAAGGTGCTTGAGTGCACTGGTTATGATTTTCTAAAATTCCCTGGAATTGTTCCAGCTGATCCGAAGTTAGTCAATGCAATATTTACTATTCAAGAAATGAGGTTGAGAGAAATGGCCAGTGTAGCTTTGTTAAAGAAAAATCATATTTGACAACTTTATTAGTTTTAAGAGTGTAAATAGTGAATTGATAAAAGGGAAAAAGTAAATGCAACATACTTGTATTTCAAAAGATATTCATCATGTTGCTGCACAGAACATGAATATGCATATTCATGGGTCATACATTTATAGTAACATACAAACAAAAGGTCACAGACCTGAAATGTTAAGCCTTTCACTCTTCACAGATGCTACTCTGTGAATTTCTAGCTTTTTCTTTCTTTTAAGATTTCAAAAGGGCTTGAATACATCAACACTGAGTGGCTTCTTCCCTTGAAAATGGATTGATCATTTAGGATTGAAATGAAAAGAAAGGTCTTCACTCAGTGAGTCATGAATCTTTGGAATTAGCAACACAAGAGGGTTTGAATGTTGAACATATTTAAGACCCTGAATGTCAAGTTTCTGGCCTCACAACATCAAGAAACATCCAGGAAAATGGACTTGAGGCAGAAGACTATGTTTGCATTGATTAACAGAATAAGCTCAGAGGGCATTATGGTTTACTCCTCTCCTGTTTCCATGTTTTTTAAAGACACTTGCTTTCACCAGTCATGACCAAGACCAGGTGAGATTCCCTCGAATTTGAGATTTTATTCCAATGCAATAGTGCATCTTCAGTTTGGAATAACATTGATGAACAACAGCAATGGACCAGACATTTCAATTCTAAAAGATGTTGTCACCATGAAATACATTCCAGCTGAGATATTTTCATATGCCTTTACAGATATACATCCCACTTTTGGGATTCTGCACAGATCTAAAAAAAAATTAGTAAAATCTAATCAACAGAAATAAATATATAGTAGATTTACTTGTCTACCGCAGTTTTTCATAGAATATCCATATCCTCAGGCATCTTTAAAGCTGACCTCAGTGGCTCTAATTTCTAATTGATTTGAGTATTTATGTAGCTTTATATAAGATTAACTGTTGTTCCAGAGTAGATTGAGAAAGGTGATCACACTGGACTTCAGCTTCTTGTGGTGCAGTGGTGGCGTCCTTACTCCTAAGCCAAGGGACCTGGGTTCAAGTTCCACCTGCCCTGTAGTTGTGTCACAGCACCCCTAAACCAGTTGGTTAGAAAAATAGGTTAAAAGGAAGATTTTTATTGAATATAGAACTTAATGGTAGTTCACTAAGAGAGGTTAAAAAAATAAATGTAACTGATATGGAGTAACACTCCTTAGTTCAGATGTAGATACAGAGTATTTTCTTAAAGTTCTACTCACTATTATGCCAATTCTGTTTAAGTGCAATAAACAAAGGAACTGACACAACTTCATTAAGAATGAGCTGCAAATGTGTTGCTGGTCAAAGCACAGCAGGCCAGGCAGCATCTCAGGAATAGAGAATTCGACGTTTCGAGCATAAGCCCTTCATCAGGAATAAGAGAGAGAGAGAGCCAAGCAGGCTAAGATAAAGGGTAGGGAGGAGGGACTAGGGGGAGGGGCGATGGAGGTGGGATAGGTGGAAGGAGGTCAAGGTGAGGGTGATAGGCCGGAGTGGGGTGGGGGCGGAGAGGTCAGGAAGAGGATTGCAGGTTAGGAGTGCGGTGCTGAGTTGAGGGAACCGACTGAGACTAGGTGGGGGGAGGGGAAATGAGGAAACTGGAGAAATCTGAATTCATACCTTGTGGTTGGAGGGTTCCCAGGCGGAAGATGAGGCGCTCCTCCTCCAGCCGTCGTGTTGTTGTGTTCTGCCGGTGGAGGAGTCCAAGGACCTGCATGTCCTCGGTGGAGTGGGAGGGAGAGTTAAAGTGTTGAGCCACGGGGTGATTGGGTTGGTTGGTTCGGGCGGCCCGGAGGTGTTCTCTGAAGCGTTCCGCAAGTAAGCGGCCTGTTTCACCAATATAGAGGAGGCCACATCGGGTGCAGCGGATGCAATAGATAATGTGTGTGGAGGTACAGGTGAACTTGTGGCGGATATGGAAGGATCCCTTGGGGCCTTGGAGGGAAGTGAGTGTGGAGGTGTGGGCGCAAGTTTTACATTTCCTGCGGTTGCAGGGGAAGGTGCCGGGGGTGGAGGTTGGATTGGTGGGGGGTGTGGATCTGACGAGGGAGTCACGAAGAGAGTGGTCCTTGCGGAACGCTGATAGGGGAGGGGAGGGAAATATATCCTTGGTGGTGGGGTCCGTTTGGAGGTGGCGGAAATGGCGGCGGATGATACGTTGTATGCGGAGGTTGGTGGGGTGGTAGGTGAGAACCAGTGGGGTTCTGTCTTGGTGGCGGTTGGAGGAGCGGGGCTCAAGGGCAGAGGAGCGGGAAGTGGAGGAGATGCGGTGGAGGGCATCGTCGATCACGTCTGGGGCGAATCTGCGGTCCTTGAAGAAGGAGGCCATCTGGGCTGTGCGGTGTTGGAATTGGTCCTCCTGGGAGCAGATGCGGCGGAGACGAAGGAATTGGGAATATGGGATGGCATTTTTACAGGGGGCAGGGTGGGAGGAGGTGTAGTCCAGGTAGCTGTGGGAGTCAGTCGGTTTATAATAGATGTCTGTGTTGAGTCGGTCGCCCGAGATAGAAATGGAGAGGTCTAGGAAGGGGAGGGAGGAGTCTGAGATGGTCCAGGTGAATTTCAGGTCGGGATGGAAGGTGTTAGTAAAGTTGATGAACTGTTCAACCTCCTCGTGGGAGCACGAGGCAGCGCCGATACAGTCATCGATGTAGCGGAGGAAAAGGTGGGGGGTGGTGCCAGTGTAGTTGCGGAAGATGGACTGTTCCACATACCCTACGAAGAGACAGGCATAGCTGGGGCCCATGCGGGTGCCCATGGCAACTCCTTTAGTTTGGAGGAAGTGGGAGGATTGAAAAGAGAAGTTATTCAGGGTGAGGACCAGTTCAGTCAGTCGAAGGAGGGTGTCAGTGGAAGGGTACTGGTTGGTGCGGCGGGAAAGGAAGAAGCGGAGGGCTTTGAGTCCTTCGTGATGGGGGATGGAGGTGTACAGGGACTGGATATCCATCGTGAAAATAAGGCGTTGGGGACCGGGGAAGCGAAAATCCTGGAGGAGGTGGAGGGCGTGGGTGGTGTCCCGAATGTAGGTGGGGAGTTCTTGGACTAAAGGGGACAGGACCGTGTCGAGGTATTGGGAGATGAGTTCGGTGGGGCAGGAGCAGGCTGAGACAATGGGTCGGCCGGGGCAGGCAGGTTTGTGGATTTTGGGCAGGAGGTAGAAACGGGCGGTGCGGGGTTGTGGGACTATGAGGTTGGAGGCGGTGGATGGGAGATCCCCTGAGGTGATGAGGTCCTGGATGGTCTGGGAGATGATGGTTTGGTGGTGGGAGGTGGGGTCGTGGTCAAGGGGGCGATAAGAGGAGGCGTCCGCGAGCTGGCGTTTGGCTTCAGCGGTATACAGGTCAGTGCGCCAAACTACCACCGCGCCTCCCTTGTCTGCGGGTTTGATGGTGAGGTTGGGATTGAAGCGGAGGGAGTGGAGGGCTGCACGTTCTGAGGGTGAGAGGTTGGAGTGGGTGAGAGGGGTGGACAGGTTGAGTCGGTTAATGTCACGGCGGCAGTTGGCTATAAAGAGGTCGAGGGCGGGTATGATTCTAATGTTGTCAATAGTAAACAACAATGAAATCATAATACTATTTAGCTATGTTACATATGGTATTAGCTATTAAAAATCTTGTAGATAAATATAGTCATAGAGTCATAGAGATGTACAGCACCGAAACAGACTCTTTGGTCCAACTCCTCCATGCCGACCAGATCTCCCAACCTAATCTAGTCTCATTTGCCAGCACTAGGCCCATATTCCTCTAAACCCTTCCTATTCATATACCCATCCAGGTGCCATTTAAATGCTGCAATTGTACCAGTCTCCACCACTTCTTCTGGCAGCTCATTCCATACATGCACCACCCTCTGTGTGAAAAAGTTGCCCCTTAGGTCTCTTTTATATCTTTCCCCTCTCAACCTCAACCTCTGCTCTCTAGTTCTGGACTCCCCCACCCTATCCATGCCCCTCATGATCTTATGAACTTGTATAAGGTCACGCTCTCCAGGGAAAACAGCTCCAGCCTATTCAGCCTCTCCCTGTAGCTCAAATCCTCCAACCTTGGCAACATATTTGTAAATCTTTTCTGAACCCTTTTAGGTTTCACAACATTGCTAATACAAAGGATGTGATCAATTAATCTTGTTTGTAACAGTTGATCTGGACACAAATTAGAGTACAGTGGGTTCTGCTAAAACGTGTGTTTCTTCAATGTGAGTAGCTTAACATAATTGAGGAATTTAGACTGTTATTTATAGAATGCAAACTTTCCTTCCCTGCATTGGCTATAATGCTATTTCGGCCCCATTAGTTTAAATGGTGTAGCTATTGCGCGATTTTCTTAAAATGCGAGATTGCATGAGAACGAAACTATCACATTATATTTGAACTGACTGTATCCCACTAATGGAATGCCAACTGAGTGAAATTTGTTTAACTCTCAAATCTGTTTTACTGAATTGTGTAACTGCTGCTGAAAAAATAGAAAGCGCTTCTGAGATAACATCTAATTTATGGATAACCCAATTGAAATTAAATGAGGTGTGATTGAAACATGAATCACCAGCTCTTTCTACACCTCAAATCACCTACTCTATGAGAAATAATTGCGTCGATGCTTAGCTGACATGGACATTTAAATGAAATTGAAAGTAATATGTCATGGAAGTGCGACATCTGTTATATTAGTCAAAGCCTAAATATAAGCATCTAGCCTCAGCATCTTTAACAGTTGTTCAGCCTGAAAGATATGAATGTGGAGCATAATGTCTGTTTCCGACCCTGATTCAAAATTGCACGGCCCTGAATAGAAAAGCACCGTATCTGCCTTTTACATGTAGCTTAACCAATGGCTCTGTCTCAGGTTACTGAGTTGGGCAACCGAAAAGGGAAGTTTTAAAATAATACTTCTCAAAACCTACTGCAGGAGGAGCAAGGGCAATCCTTGAAAACCATTCCCAGTTCCTGCTTGGGAATATCCCAAACACCCAAGGCTTTCTCACTTTCAAATTATCTATCCCTTCCTGTGCTGGCTAATGTCAATGAGAGTCTATGCAGTGACATAAAATTTAAATCTACTGAAGCTACCTGGACGTATGTTAACCTAATTTAAACAAAATCCAATGCCAATTGTTCGGTGTGCCCTGGACTCACTTATTCTAGTGTAGAGATGGCACCCGATTTGTAACTGCAGGCTGGTACAATCCGGTTCCATCCCATATATATGTAAATAGCATAAAGAATACAACAATAATATGCAATATAAAGAAATGTAAAATTGATCAATCTTTCACCCAATCATATAGTTAATCCTTGTTTCAAATAACTGTGAGTTCTTACCATTCTCAATATGCCACTTCATCTCACTCAGATATGAATCAAAGCATTTTCCCTCTATAGATTATAAATTACTCCTGGAGGGGGGAGAAAGAGGTAATTAATAAATAGTTAACTGCTTTGTAATGAAAACCTTCAAAATGAAATCAGTCACTTATGCAATGGTAAGTACTATGGCTTGTTGAAGACTGATAACAATTTCTATGTTTAAAAGAAGAAAAAAAACGATTCAATTGAATTATTTATATTAAGAATCAAATGTTATGTAACTAAATACTGTTTATTTCTTCACAGATGCTGCCTGCCTTGATGAGCTCATTCTGGTATTTTCTAGAATGTCAGCTGTTCAGCATCTGCAATATTTTACTTCTTTTTAAAAAGCCATTGAATTGCCCATTTGATTAGCAACAGTGAGTAAGTTCATTACAAAATGCAACATGCCTCATGCCTTAATGAGAAAATATCATACTGAGAAGATTGGCTGCAAAATTGGCACTGGAAGATTAAGCATCAATATAAATCTGTGAAAAAATGGTAGTCAAGAGTGACACAGAAAAGCAGAATGTCATGCATGAGCCTACCCCTTTACAAGCTGACTCAGTTTAAGTGGCAATGAGGGGAAGTGATTTCACCGTGCATTAACCAAACTCTATCAGATGCCCATGCTGATCTGTAATGATCAAGTTATTTTAGAAAACGTAATGGTGTCTCATTACAATGCTGTCAAGTTTATATTGAATGGGTTCTAACCAACTCCAGCTTTGCATTAGGAAGTTGGACCAACTTGCTCACCCCAAGTTTATTGCATTACCTCTGAATCATTATTTACCCTCTATATTCACAGTTGTTCCATGGCCTGCTTTCTGACATTATTTTAGCTTGTAACCCCTTTGCACTAATATACAAAAATGTTATCATTCAGTTGCCTATATATGCATAATTTTTTTTCACATAGTAGCTGCTGAATGAATCTTGGAGGAGTCTAAGTGATGGGACTATGGTCAGATGTGTTGCTGAATTTAGTGACATATCAGACATGGTCCATCTTAACGCCAGGAGCAACCTGTGCCATCTATGAAATATGTTTCTCACAAATAGCATGGCAATATTCTCACCTGCTGCTAATTCACAGGGATTATTGGTTGTTAAACAACTTGTCAACAATTTGACTTGGCACATTAATATTTAGCCATCCACCTTATAAAACATTGGGAAAATCTGATAAGGAAACCAAAGTGAGCACTGGCAAGTTTAGCTCACCTCTTGTTCTGAATTACCTCCTTGTTGGCATTGCAGGAAACGATCCATGGGCACTGGGCACATGCACTCTACATTCATATTCATTGGCATCTGACAAGTGCCAGTCTTAAAGAACCCTCACAACTTATCTGCGATGCACTTACGGTTCCCTTCTACCATTCAAAGCTGCGCCTTAGGTTGCACTGGCAACTATCATTGTAATGCTGCAGCAAGAATGTTTTATGTTCAGGGATATGCACCCAGCTCATGGAGTGGACGGGCTGCATCTCCAGGATCTTTGCTTGCACTCATAGTACTTAATCACTCTTCGCCTATTGGGATCCTTTGCATTACCTTACCTTGCCTTTTTGCACTTTAGGCCCTCAACCAGATACACAGCATTATAGTTGGTTGGAGCCATTACTATTTGGATGATCATGTTCAAGGCAAAAGAGTTACATAAATCTCATAGAGAACCATCTGGCTATGCAAGGCCAAATCACGGAAATCAAGGCTATATGTGTGAATTCCTTCAACTGTTGAATTTGGTTAGTATTTATTAACAAAATACATATAAAAGAACTTATATTTATGTCATATCTTTCACAATCTGAAAATGATCCAAAGTGTTTTATGGCCAATATGAAATAGTCACTGTTGTAGGAAATTATTTTATTTGTAAAGGAATACAATGATGTGGATCATGAACTGTTATAATGGTGTATATCAGAAGAGTTCTTTGCGATCTAATTGAAAAGAAAATTGAAATTGGAGGGAACCTTTGTGTAATATGACTTGCCAGTATTGAAAGCATAGTGAAAATGGAAATCAAACATTTTGAAAGCATAAAAACAGATTTAAAGACTCAAGCAATGAAATAGAATTAAATTGACTGACAGTTAAAGTGTTTGATGGTTATGATGAACCTAATTGAGTTGATATACATGACAGACACAAGACAATTCAAGAAAAAGATGTAAACAATTATCAAGTACTCAATCTCATATTTTCTTTTCCTGAAGTATTTTATTAAGGTGATTAGGCAACAGAGTAAATTTCCATCTGTAATGGAGAGTATTGAACTCAAAATGGTTCTGTAGAGGTGCTGGATCCAGCATAATGGAACCCAGAAAGTCATACCATAGTCAGGCAAGGCATGGTCAATTCTGGCATGCCCCCCCGATCACAATTGGATGTTGCAGGCCTACAGAACTTTGATCTGAACTGTTGGGTTTTGAACTGCTCAGCTTATTATTTGTTGCTTATACTGTTTGGCATGCAAACTGTCCTGTGTTGTAGCTTTGCCAGATTGACACCTCATTCTTCTTGAACCAGTCTTGATTCCCTGACTTGCTGGCAGTGGGGGTAGGGAGGGGCAAATGCTGAGCCATAAGGTTGCAGATTGTGTTTAAGTGTGAGGATATCCTCAATGTGAAGACAGGACTTCTTCTCCATAAGGTCCATAAAGTGGTTAAGTCTGTGTATACTGCCGTAGACCTGGAGAAGGTAGTTTGGAAAGGATGAGGTCAAATACGTTTTTTCATCTTGTTAGTTCATGCACCAAAGTTCCATCTAAGCTGCAGCTGCTCCAAGGTTCCCACATGACAAGCAGTGACAGCACACTGCACACAGCATTGACTTCCAGTTCCTGATGTCACTCCTGTGCATGGATCTTGGAAGTTTGCACAGCAGGAAAAAAAGTAGTGGAAATGCTGCTAGCCACCTATTGAAGACGCAGTTTAGCATTTATCTCTTTCAGAAGTTGCACAGCCCAGTGAGTAGCGTTGCTGTCAAGACGCTGTTGTTGATAGACATTGAAGTTTCTCATCCAGAGTACATTCCTCACCCTTGCCATTCTCAGTGCTTCCTCCAAGTTGTGATCAACTTGCCATAGTTATGTGTCTGCTCCCTCTGTTGTAAGTGCCTTTCTACTGCTCTTGATACATGCTACCAAGAATTGGCAACTGAAATCATGTGGATTTTCAGAGTTGTGATTGAGCCAGCTACTGAACGAAACGGCGAGGAAGAAGTAATGACTAAAGCAACCTGCAACTTTGAATTCCTGTACAAGTTCAATGGCCATGAATTTTCCATTCCCTGCTGCTGGATAAATGTCAGTTGATAGCAAGAGAAGGTCTTAAGGAATCAAGTCCATGGGTGGTTGAGTCTAGCAGCAGGTAATGGAGGCTGGGAACCAGGGTGAGGGCAGAGGCAGATCAGGTCCAAAGGTTCACTGAGCCTGGAAAGGTAGGGGTGGAGGGGGAAATGGATCCTAGGAACAGGGGAGGTAGATCAGTCCTGAATGGAGAAAGAGGGTATAGGTCGAAAGTGGGGTGGTGGTCTCAGGGTGAGAGAAGGCTATGTTAAATCACTGTCTGGGAGATGTAACTGGTCTGGAAGACATGTGGTTTGGGATATCTGAGGTAAAAATGGGATCAGTTGAATGGTTACTCAGGGGTTAGACAATGTATTTAATAATCTATTTGTTCCTGAATATTTAGTTATTTAATTTCATTAGAAACTTCTGATTTCTCCAATTTAAAACAAAACTTTTGGATACCTCCAAGCATAGAAAAATTGCCGAGCAGAATCTTCACATTCCCAAACAATTCCTTCATATAGTCCCCTTACAGTTCTCTCATCAATGTCTTTCTTCATGATCATGCATACGGGTAATTTGAATAACACTCAATTACCAATATTAGTGCAGACAATTTTGATTTTCTTAACAAAAGAGAGGCACTAGGAGAAATGAAGTTGTATTGCATGTACTTGCTAGCCTGATGTAATCAGTGAGCTTCATCTCTACCATAAGTGCCTTTGTATGGAATCTGTAGCATACATTAAGCACTTCATTTCAACCATTGCCCACCCTGACCTCCATTACTCAGCTGCCAGCCATTGAAAAACATGAACTTAAAATCTGAGCCCTGACAATGAACTGCTAGCATTGGTATCCTACCTATCCACTGCATGACCTGCACTTTAATCCTTATTGCCACCTTCTGAGCCCACCTGCCCATACTGTCTGAACACCTACTTTGGGCATGATCAAATTTCTAATTCATTGAATTTAAATTCAGAGCATGTAACTCTGCCTTCATTCTGTATATTATGTTGCTAAAACTTTAGGGATATGTCTAGGAAATGTGATAGAGATATTCATGTGTAAGTTCCTGTGTAGTGTTAGATATTGGAGGAAGCTCAGAGCCTGATGTTATTGAAGTTTGCATCTTAATTTATCTTATGACACATTTTTTTGTTATCAGTACATGGGGCACTGATACCATATCAGCAAAGCTTGCACCACTGTTAATTATTTGCTGTCTTGTTATTTATGATAGCAGGAAGAAGCATAAATAATAGCATTCAGTTTGGAGGGCTGTTTGTTCAGCTGAGTTGCCAGTTGAAAAATGGTGATTGAATGCAGTTGGTGGCAGCTTAGCTGTGCTGCAGAAAGACAAATATCCCCCTGGATCAATAGAAAATGAGAATACATTTTATTGATTGTTCTGAATTACATTTACTAAACAGATGCTATGTGATATGTGTGAGAAATTAAATAGAGATTGGAAGTGTCACACACTTGACATCTACCATTCGTAAAATGCGGCATATTTATACCATTTTAAATATGGGATCAACATTTCAAATGTTTAACTGCAGATGCATATACAGTACAAACCTTTGTGGAAGCATGCACTGACCTTAAAAGCTATCAATAGTTAACATTTTTTTTCTACCCATGTTGCTGACTCAACGCTGAAACTGCAGAATGCAATAATAGTAAACATGATGATCAGTTCATTTAGTACCTTGCAGTATTTCCATTTTGACAATCTGATTCTGTCAAGGTAAGAAGGCATTAAGGATCAGTAGGCAGGCCAGAACTCATCAGATGAAGATTCCACATTGATTTTAAAGAAAACTGTGAGCAGCAAAATGGAGGTATACAACAACATGCAAATTCTGTCTAAAGCTGAGACTTCAAGGGCACTGGTCACGAGCAGATACAATGAAGGCTTCACAGACATCTTCCAGACATTAGAGCGCAGGCATTATGACCTTTGCCCAACCTGACATATCAGCCAAATAACCAAATATTGAATAGATATCATGTGGGGATACAGCAGTAGATTCGTGATACGTAATGATGCAAATTTGAAGAACCGCTGCAAGCGTAATAGGCTAAAAGGCCTCCTTCTGTCCCCATCAATTCTGTGATTGTGTAAACTGATTCTGAAAGATATTTGTTACAATAACCTCTGATTAGTATCACTGAGATGCCATGATGTTGCAGCCCTTAAAAAGCAAATTAGTCTGCAGATATGTATTCAGCAAACATCTCGAGACGTTAATGAAGAACAAATCAACAACTGCATATTCAATGTTTACATATCTCTAACACTTCAGATACTTGTGTGTCCAAGATGTTTTAAAATTATGTTCTGAATGCTATCCTGTTCTGCTTCTCCATCACTATTAGCTGCTGACTCTGTTATCTCATTGGCTGTGAGATAAGGAATTCCAAGCCTTCTCCACCATCACAACATCCTGAGGCTCTGGAAGAAGGGCAAAGGGGATGTTATCACCATTGGGATTGCCTTAAGAGGACACCTCCAGGTATAGAAAGCTCCTGCTCATCCACCAGCATAAGTTCCAATTTATCTTTGCTGTTTACCAGGGATGAACCAGAACCAGGGTAGGACAACTTGTCCACCTCTGGCAATGGTGTGCTGAAATCATTGACAACACAAGGGCTTCCACACCAGGAGGCTCTGACTGGATATGGCTCCCAGTGAGAGTCGATAATCTTTTGATGGATGAGAGCACACATTCCAAAGAAAGGCTGATTATAGCCATTAGTCCTTCGGACACTTCCACACTCGAGACAAGGGTGCGCACATCTCTACCATATTTTCAAATACCTTGTGTTACATCAAATATCTGCCATATCATGGATTCATCGTCTGCCTAGTGCTCAGAATCTTTCTAGTCACCCACACTCTTCCAACTGGTGGAGGCCTAGATTGTCATAGCCTTTGACAGCTGTTTCAGTGATTGTGCAGTATTCAGACCAATAGATGCAACTGTTGCAACCAACATGTATAAATCCATCCAGGTGTCAGTATCCAAGACAGTTGTTTTTGCAGAGCAAGGATGGGACATTTTTCTTACTGAGGCTCACTTATCTTCTTCAGAGGGCCCTAGGTGGCCTGTTGAGGAATAAGATATAGGAACACACTTTAACTTCACAGAAAAGCAAAACTAACATTTGCTCCATCTTGAACGCAGACAGATAGAGTATGATGCAGAATGTAGATGTGGTGATATTCACTTATTGTAGAAGACACTCATCCCATTCTTGTTCCTCACAAATGCTTCCCTTGCTAAGAGACAGTTCTACATAACTCACCAACCCCAGAAGTGATGCTGCCCTCTCCTCTATCAATTAAATATGCCCCCTGTTGAGTATCAGGATATCGTCCTCTATCTTGGTGAGCTCTGCCAGATTTGGGAGACCCCTGCTTATCTTTGACCTTGCACAAGCAATGTAAACCCTTTTCTCTTGCAGAAATAACAGGAGATTGGTAATTTTCATTGATGGTTCTACATTGCTTATTGATATATGAACTTCTTGCAGGTAAGCTTCCAACTATTGTACTGTGTTCAAATGAACACAGGTCCAAAATTGGACATTCTACATTAACCTACAGCTGAAGAAATCAGACTCAACAAAAAAAAATTGGCCAAACTAAACTAAACAGCGGCCAGCAGATATCAGCTGCAGAGAACAAAAAACAAGATCAAAGAGATTACAAAGGTTCAAGTGGAACCAACTAAACCGCCTCAGGGTTGTATATTGTCAAAGTGTTGATCAGACTTTCTAGCATCTTGATCGCCTGAATTTGTGCACTTTACATGACTTGGCATGGCAACACTGGAGGATGTTTGTGTGACCCCAACAATGGAGCTCTGAAAACCTGGGGAGAGAGAGAGAAGATCAATCCAAACCTGCAAGGCCCACCTTTTTGAAGAGAACCAGCCCCAAGTAAGAGAGCAAAGAGATTCCAGAGGATCAGGGCTCAAACTCGTGAATGTAGTATCCTTTCGCAGATGGATAGAGCTAGAGCACACAAAGAAGAACCAAGGTAGCTCCCAATCCTCAAGCAATTAGATTCTGTCACTGTGGGCTAAATCAAGGTCAAAGATCTGGAACAGGCTCAGAGCAATGATGCCGCGTTAAAGCAAATACAGGAGGGAATGATTTCCATTTCAGATAGCAAGTAAGAGGGCAAATTAAGTACAAAGGATGGACCTGTTTTCTAAGATGGACAGAATATAGTACTAGTCCAGGGCTGAAATCAAGTGATTTATCATTTTCACGCTGTCCAGGATCATCAAGGGAGAGAAGCCATGACTGAAAGTACTAAGGGGTTGTGTTGGTAGTCAGAAATGGGAAAAGACATTAAATATTATGTTGGGAATTTCACCATCTGAACCCAGAACAATCGAGAGGAGAATGCCAATAAAGGAGATTTAAGGCAGACTAGGCCAACTGCTGGTCAAATTGACTATGTTTGCCCCCTAGCACCCTGTAAAGGGAGATGTAAGTGTATGCTGGTCAGTGTGAACATTCTTAGCAAAGAGATAGAGGCATTTCCCACTGGAGCAAATACCATTAAAGTTGCAGTGGATATCTGAATTCAGCATATTTTCATGGGATGGGAGTTTTCCTGTAGTACAGATTCAGATGAGGGAACCCGGTTCATAGCCCAGGTAATGCAGGCAGTGATGAATACATTTGGCATCAGCCAAAGGTTCCACATTGCTTACCTTCCTCTTTCCAGTGGGAATGTAGAGAGGATGAATCACACAAAGGGAGGCTGCAAAAGCTTATCCAGCAAAACACCTCAACCAGGAACATAGTTTTAACATTTGACCTCATGCTCATAAGGAACTCCTGCTCCACTTCAATTGGATTCAACCTCAAATTTGTAATAACTGAGCACCCGAGGAGAGGCGTTGAGTCTGTAATTGGATTAGCTTTGTTATAACGTACTCACAAGTGTCAGGAAAAATTTACAAGTCCCCACTTGTGGCCCCAACATGGTACAAAGCGGAAAAATAAAGAAAATAATAGAACTGGACTTGACAGACCCTGAGAATGAACCCCTTTAGCATGGGAAAACTGTGATAATTTCTATTGCAAAATGTACAGGCTCCACACAAAGCTGTGGCCATCAGAATGGTGTAAAGGAGAATGCGGAACAAGTCATCTTCGATGGGAAGGTGAACCCAGTAGAGTATGAGCTTGCACAGTGGGTGATGTTTCAAGTTTTCCTGCCAGAAATATTTCTGGCCCCCAGATATTCAGGTTCCCATTCATAAGAAAACAAGACCAACCCATCGCGTACGGAATTTTGCTTGATCCAGGAAAAACTGAATGGTACCATGTTAATCAGTTCAAGGCTTACAGAGTCCAAAGCAACAGTTACTAACTGCTCCTGTTTCTAGGGAAACTGGGAGAAGCAGACCATAACCCAAGTCCTGATTCAGGTCCTGGACCAGTTATTGATCCAGACTTAATCCACATTCCCAATCCCAATCCTAGAACAGCACCAATTACTGATCTAAGCTAAGATCCTGGACCAGCCCTGGATACTGTTCTTCCTGAAGCCTCAACTTCAGAAATTGAACAACAGCGAGCCCCACCAATTCCAGCCAGAAGAGACATGGCCCTGGCACATGCAGGCCTGAAGTGAAAGGGATGCTAGAGACAGTCCGTCCTGGAAATAGCCTGTGCAGTGCTTTAGCCCAGAAACGGAGACAACCCCTTTACAAAGGCAGTTATTGCAACACTCCCATGGAGATATCATGGAGGAGGTAGCAACCACAGCCTTCTCTTGATCATACAGGGTGACAGCACCACACAGAATGATAGATAGCCATCACCTTTTCACCTTTTGGCCATTTTTCAACTTGTTGTCTAAATTTTAAACATCCAATACTCTGACGGTGTCAGTGCACTGACCTACTTCTGAATCCTGATGTTGAATTAACCAACGTCGGCCTAACGTGACGCCTGACACATGATTGACTGACAAAAGGAGATTTGGGAGGAGTTTGATCAAGCACAGGCCAAGATAGGGAAGGATGGGCAAGTATCTAAACTTGGTGAGATAATAGATAAAGATAATAACAGACACCACCTTGTTCCCCTCTTCCGGACTGTCACATACAGCCTGTTGGTCAACAGCATTAGCTGGATTGTCGGAAGAGTACACACATCCCAGCTTGATGTAGTTGCCTCATCAGAGGCAGTTGAATGTGAAGATGGTATTTTGTGGCTTCATCCCAACAAATCCATGATGTTTGGGTGTAACAATCAACGGATTGTGTCTAGGAAGGCAAATGGGAGCTCAGATTATAGCTGCCTGAGCACAGACTTCACTGGTGACTTGTGGGATTTTTCCACAAATGGATGTACAGAAATGCGATGTATGGCTAGTGGTCCAGGCAAAGGGTCAGAAAGTAGGCAACGATACCTTAGAATTATGCCCTGTAAGAAATTAGACATAGGCTAACACCAACCATAAGTGCACACCTTTAGGTTTGTCCAAGGACTACCCCCAAGACCACAAACTGTTGTGGTTTTAAATCTCACAGGGAAATCCCTACACAACAACATACAGCAAAAACTAGTGCCAATGGTGTTAGATATATCCAGAGCCCAACTGCCAGAGTGGTGCCCTTCCCAACTTCAGCAAGATTAAACTCAGAATAGGGTGGATAGCCAGAATCTTTGTCCCTAGGTGGAAATGTCGATTACTGGAGGGCATAGGTTTAACGTGAGAAGAGGAATGTTTAAAAGAGATGTGCAAGAAAGGGTTTTTTTTTACCCAGAACATGGTAGATGGCTGGATCAAACATCTGGTGAAAGTGATTAAAGCAAACACACTAGTAAAATTTAAAAGGCATTTAGACAGACACATGAACAGGCAAGGAACAGAAGGAAACAGACTATGGACCGGCAAATGGGATTAGGTTAGAATGGTATCACGGTCAAAATAGATATGGTGGGTCAAAGGACCTGTTCCTGTGCGGTGCCATTCTATGCTGTATGTTCTATAAACATGTAAATTACTGAGAAAATGGGAATTTGTACAGGTAAGGCCAGCGAGGCTCAGTAATACAGACATAATTAACAATATGGCAATAACCTACAGGAAGGAGTGACCATTCCAATTTGGCTAATTTGGACTTTAAATTTAGGATTTTAATCCAACAAGTTAAACAGGCTTTGAATTAAAATCAATCAAGATGATCACGAGTATGCTGAATGGGAATTAAAGGGTCCTGGAACCAGGTATGAACAGCTTATCATCTGCAGAATATTTGAGGACTCTGGCTCTATACTTGATTGAGTTTAAAAGGATGAGGGGGCATCTAATTGAAACTTACAGAATACTGAATGGCCTGGACAAAGTGGATGTTGAGAAGATGTTTCCATTAGCAGGAGAGACTAGGACCCAAAGGGAGCAACCTTAGAGTAAAAGGAAGACCTTTTAGAACAGAGATAAGGAGAAACATTTCAACCATATCGTGAGGAATCTGTGGAATTCACTGCAATAAAGGAGGCCAGGTCATTGAGTATATTTAAGGTGGCGAAAGACAGGTTCTTGATTGCAAAGGAGATCGAGAGTATGGGAGGAAGTGGGAGAATGGGGTTGAGAAACATGATTGAATGGCAAGGCCAACTCGATGGGCTGAATGGTCTAATTTCTGCTCCTATGTCTTATCAGGCAAGCCAACATTAGGACACATCAGGACAATAAATAAAATAATCCAAGGAAAAATAAGCGACAACCGTAGGCAGCAGAACTGAACTCTGTGTAGTATCTAGGGGCAGTGGTGGATAGAACGGTGGAGGGGGAACATCACATAGGCTAGCCATAGACAGGTCCTGTCATGGACCAATGATGAGCAGATACAGCACGTGTTCCATGGGATGAGACACCTCAATATTTCGGATTGCTATTTCTGGCAACTCACCAAAGTCTGGTTTGACGATGACTGCAAGGAAATTCTTTAGACATGGTGCTAAGGATCCCAAACACAAGACCAAACAAAAATGAGTTGACTGTCTTTGATGCTGAAAATATTGGCATTATCAGAGAGGGGATGTAGTTAGAATATCATGGCACTCTACCCTATGCTGCTGAAACAGCAGGAAGGCTTGGAGGTACCACTCTGCTTCAAATGTCTGCAATCAAAGTAAGTCATTGTCCTGCGTATGCAAACAAACATGCCTTGTGTGGTTTTCAGATAAACATCATTCTAAATTATATCAGAGATCTGAAGCCTGAGCACAGACATCACCAGATTAGTATTTAGGGGGAAGGCAGAATATTGCATCACAACTTCCCTAAAACACTACCAGTACAGGATCTTCACATGTAACATCCAAAACACCACCCTTTGATTATGGCCACACATAGCAGCCAAGGTAAGCCTAATCAAGCTCCCAGGCATGCACAGCAGGAGTGAGATCTTCATCAATGTCGTTCACAAACTCAGACAAACCTTAGGTGATTATTGGGAGAAATATGACACTTGTATTGAACTCCTACCAGAAAGATGACAGCAGATCTGGGTACAATTGGTCAATGAACATAACATTTTTACAACAGTTTTTCAGCAGACAGAGCAAATTCCAAGGGTATCAGGAAATTAGATGACTAATTTGTGGGATGACGTCTGGCACTGGGGCTCAAATGTACAGCTCCACCTGTGGGTACATCTCCTATTACAATTGGCTGTGTTATTCATCCTGTTTACTTTGATCGAGCTCACCATCCTCAAAGTTGAAGTCATCTGCTGGAAGAAAGAACTGATCCAGAAATTAAGTATGGACTCTATGCTCTGACCGTGTGAGACAAGAAATTAATAGAACTGAGTGCATTGCTAAAGTACAATGTGAATTGTTCTGTGACATGAATTTTATTCTGTTGATTGCTTCTAAATACTAAAGAAGCTTGAAATCAAGCCCATGTATGTAAATGGTGGCTAGTTCTCAATTTATGTATTAAATTATTTGTATGGAGCTCTGTTAAGCTTATTGGTGTGCATAAGGGGAAGATGGTTAGTGTATGGGTATTATTGTCTATATATATATAATGGGAACCCAGATACTCATGGAGTTAGGTCTGAGAATTGATATGTGTCTGCACAAGAATGTGATCTGAGCCTGCGATCCCATTTTCAGCAGATGTTTCAAAGGATCAGCAGGTGGGTCTGTGATTGACTGATGAACGACCCAAAAATGGACATTCTAACTCAACCTATAGCAAGAAAAATCAGGCCTGACAGAAATTGGGCCAACTTAAATCAAATAGTAGCTATCAGCTAAGGAGAACACTAAGACAAAGATCAAAGAGGTCACAAAGGTTCAAGATGAACCAGTTACAATCAGCCTGAGGTTATGTATTGAAGAAGTGTCGGTCAGATGTTCTGGCATCTTAATTGCTTGAATATGTGCACTTTATAATTCCTGGGAAGGCAACAGTGAAGGATGCTGATGTGACTCCATTGGATGATTTGAGTCCAGATCATGATCCCATTGGACAAAGGCCCCAGATCATTCTGGTGTGTCTGGGCCGAGGGGAATACAACACACATCTAGATGCCACACCCTCAGTGAAGCCTCAGTGAAGACTTAAGCTGGCCCCAGCAGCAAACCTCTAACCACCTGAAGAAAGACAGAGAGGGTGAAAGAGAAAGGATCCCTTCAATACTTGTGGAAGTCTTCGTGGAATAGAGTCAGCCCTATAGCAGGGAAAAAGGAGATTCCAATGGTCCAGCTTAAACATGGATCATTGTAGGTCACATCCTTTCACAGGTAGAGAGTAAATATTGTGAGAATTTTGGAAATGCTCACATGGTGATTTTAGAAAATAGAAAAGTACAGCACAATACAGGCCCTTCGGCCCACAGCCGAGGATTAATCCGCATCTAAAATAAAATAACCTAATCTATGCTCCCCTCAATTCACAGCTATCCATGTGCATATCCAGCAGTTGCTTAAATGCCCCTAATGACTCTGCTTCCACCACCACCGCTGGCAACGCATTCCATGCATTCACAACTCTCTGTGTGAAGAATCTGTCTCTGATGTCTCCTCTACACCTTTCTCCTAACACCTTAAAAGTACGACCCCTCGTGCCAGTCAATCCTACCCTGGGGAAAAGCCTCTTGCTATCCACTCTATCCATGCCTCTCATTGTATTGTATATTTCGATCAGGTCACCTCTCTTCCTCCATCTCTCCAGAGAGAAAAGTCCAAGCTCAGTTAACCTCTCCTCATAAGACAAGCTCTGCAAACCAGGCAGCATCCTGGTAAACCTCCTTTTTGCCCTCTCCACAGCATCCACATCTTTCCCATAGTAGGGCGACCAGAACACAATGTGTGTCATTGACAAACTTATTAACTCACCCCTCAACCACCTCATCCAACTCATTTATAAAAACTACAAAGAGCAGAGGCCCAAGAACAGAACCCTGCGGTATGCCACTCACCACTGACCCCCAGGCAAAATACTTTCCATCTACACCCACTCTCTGCCTTCTGTCAGCCAACCAATTCTGAATCCAGATAGCCAAATCTCCCAGTATCTAATACTTCCTGATGTTATGAATGAGCCTACCGTGGTGAAGTTCATGTACACGACATCCACTGTTCGATCTTCGTCAACCAGTCTCATCACCTCCTCAAAGAACTCAATAAGATTTGTCAGGCATTACCTGCCCCTCACAAAGCCATGCTGACTGCCTTTAATCACACTATGCTATTCCATCATAGTCACAAATCCTATCCATCAGAATTCTTTCCAAAACCTTGCTGACCCCAGATGTAAAACTGACTGGTCTATAATTGCCAGGGATTTCCCTATTCCCCTTCTTGAAAACAAGAACAGCATTCGCCTCCCTCCAATCCTCCGGTATGACTCCCGTGGAGAGATCTTAGCCAGCATCTTAGCAACCTTCTTTCTCACTTCCCGGAGCAACCCATGATAAATCTGTCTGGCCCTGGGGACTTATCAGTCTTAATGTTTGCCAAAATTTCCAGCATATAACCTTCCTCAATATTGATTTATTCAAGCCTGTTTCCACGCTCCTCAAAGTTCTCATTCACAGCAAGGTCCCTTTCCTTAGCGAAAATCCAAAGCAAAAAACTCATTTGGGGCTTCCCCTATCTGCTCAGACTCCACGCACAAGTTCCCTACGCTATCCCTGATCGGCCCTAGCTTCTCCCTGATTCTTTTATTCCATACATATGAGTAAAATGTGTTTGAGTTCTCCCTAATCCTTCCTGCCAAACCTTTTTTGTGTCCCCTCCTGGCTCTCCTCAGTCAATTTCTGAGCTCTTTCCTCGCAAGCTTGTAATCCTCCAAAGCTGTGCTAGTCCCTTGTTTCCTCCATCTTAGGTAAGCTGCCTTCTTCGTTTTGATGAGAAACTCCTGTGTTCTCATCATCCAAGGCTCCTTAATCTTATCCTTCTTGCCTGTCTCAGAGGAACAAACTTGTGCATCACTCACAACAATAGCTCCTTAACCAGTCTCCACATGTCTGTTGTGCCCTTTCTGTGGAGCAATTGCTTCCAATCTGTACTTCTCAACTCCTGTCTGATAGCATCATAATTTCCTTTTCTCCAATTACATATTTTCTAATGGTAACTGCTCCTTTCCCTCTCCATGTTGATTGTAAATGTGAAACAGTTGTAATCACTGTCACCAAAGCGTTCTCCCACCGCGAGATCTGACACCTGTGCTGGCTCATTGCCGAGCACCAAATCCAAAATGGCCTCTTGCCTCATCTGCCTGTCTACCTACTGAGTAAGGAAACCCTCCTGAACACACTTGACAGAAACAGCTCCATCCAAACCATCTGCACTACGGTGGCATGGTGGTTAGCACTGCTGCCTCACAACACCAGAGACCTGGGTTCAATTCCCACCTCAGGTGACTGACTGTGTGGAGTTTGCACATTCTCCCTGTGTCTGCGTGGGTTTCCTCTGGGTGCTCCGGTTTCCTCCCACAGTCCAAAGATTAGATTACTTACAGTGTGGAAACAGGCCCTTCGGCCCAACAAGTCCACACCGACCCGCCGAAGCGCCACCCACCCATACCCCTACATTTACCCCTTACTTAACACTACGGGCAATTTAGCATGGCCAATTCACCTGACCCGCACATCTTTTGTGACTGTGGGAGGAAACCGGAGCACCCGGAGGAAACCCACGCAGACACGGGGAGAATGTGCAAACTCCACACAGTCAGTCACCTGAGGCGGGAATTGAACCCAGGTCCCTGGCGCTGTGAGGCAGCAGTGCTAACCACTGTGCCACCGTGCCGGAGTGCAGGTCAGGTGAATTGGCCATGCTAAATTGCCTGTAGTGTTAGGTAAAGGGGTGAATGGATGGGTGGCGGGTCCGTGTGGACTTGTTGGGCCGAAGGGCCTGTTTCCACACTGTAAGTAATCTAACCTAAGGAGGTTCTGATCAATATTGGGAAAGTTGAAGTCACCCATAACAACAACCCTGCTACATCTGCACTTTTCCAGAATCTGCCAGCTTATGTGTTCTACAATCTCCCTACTGCTATTAGAGGATCTGTAGAAACCCCCCAATGAGGTGACTGCTCCCTTGTTGTTCCTAATTTTCACCCATACTGATTCAGTAGACAAATTTTCCTCGACAACTTTATTTTCTGTAGCTGTGATGCCCTCTCTGATTAGCAATGCTACGTCCCCTTCTCTCCACCCCCACCCCAATTCTTTTTAAATGTTCTAAACTCTGGACCATCTAGCAACCGTTCCTGCCCCTGTGAAACCCAAGTCTCTGTTATGGCCACAACGTCATAGTCCCAAGTACTGATGCCAGACTTTGTCACTCTTATTTCTGACACTCCTTGTGTTAAAGCAGACACACTTTAACCGATTCCTTTGTTCCACCTCATGAGAAACGTTTAAAAGAAATATTTTGTGAGTGAACTCGAGTTGAACCACAAAATTAATTCTGTGTCATTTTGTCCACCTCACCAACAAGCATACTTTGGAAAAATGTTTTTAATACATAAACTAGTCAAGGCATCCAAAACCTTGACAACCCCCAGCTGCTCAGAACTCATTTACCAATATAGAGTCATAGAGTCATTCAGCATGGAAACCGACCCTTCGTCCATGCTCACCAGACATCCCAATATGACCTAATCCCATTTGTCAGCACTTGGCCCATATCCCTCTAAACCCCTCCCATTCATATACCCATACGGATGTTCCTTTAAATGCTGTAATTGTACTAACCTCCACCATAGAGTCATAGCATCATAGATGAATAAAAAAGTTACCTCTTAAGTCCTTTAGAACTCAGTCCCATCTCACCCTAAACCTATGCTTTCTAATTTTGCACTCCCTGACCCTAGGAAAAAGACCTTGGTTATTGACTACCAATCTCCTCATGGTTTGATAAACATTGATAAAGGTCATCCCTCAGCCTCCAACAGTCCAGGGAAAAAAAGCCCCAACCTATTCAGCTTTTCTGTGGAACTCAAACTCTCCAGTCCCAGCAACATTATTGTTTATCCTTTCCATGCCCTCTCAAGTTTATGACTGACCGGAAACATCCACTTTTCTGATAGGCTACCACCAAATACATAACATGCAGAAACATCTCATAATCGGTACAAACCATTACTCACACTGCAGATCTTGGAAGGTCATTCATCATCTTTCAGTATTACAGCCAGGCCCTCTCCACAATCCCATGGATACTGACCATCACTGCCACTTCCATTCAGGTCTTCTTCTTCATCAGTGACAGGATTGTCCCATTGCTGTCTCATAGCAAGAGAATAGAATAGAACAGAAATTTATTGTGACATGTACTTTTACATGAAAAATACAGTGAAGTACAGTTTTAAAAGTCACTCTAAAGTGCCTACATCAATGATAGAAGTCATATATAATAATAATAATCTCTTACATCTGACTGGCAGCCTAGAGGAGAATTTTCACAGAACCTTCCTGTAGAGGTTTCTATGTAATTCCTTCCTCATGACTTGCCAAGCAAGCAAGTTTCTCACTAAACTGTTGCCTGGTTTGCTCTTCTGTTGTCAGCTCCTGTGGGTGAAAAACACTCAGTTGCACTAGGACTGAATGGACCAGAGAGGTGTTCAGAGACACCTGAAGAGTTCACTGTGAGATTATCAGTGTGCCTTGTTTCTGAAGATTTGCTAAAGGCAAGTCATGTCTGGTTAATTTTATTAAGTTCTGTTAAGATGTTAAACTAAGGATTGACTTACATAATTCTGGAGTTGAGTATGTGGACTTTCAAAAGATTTTGATAAAATCCAATCTAATAGATTTGTTCTAAGAGGGAGTCAGTGGACCCGAAACATTAACTCTGATTTCTCTCCACTGATACTGCCAGACCTGCTGAGATTTTCCAGCAATTTCAATTTTTATTTCAGATTTCCAGCATCTGCAATTCTTTTGCTATTTTTTTGTCCAATAAACATATTGTTGAGATTGGAGTTCATAGGATTAAAAGTGCAATTGTTGCAAAGATATGAATTAACAAAAACTATCCTATTTATTTTTGAAGTAATATTTCTTCAGCAACGAATTCAGCACCATCAATGTAACTCACGCTGGGAATGTTTTGCTTCATTTTTTGACCTACTTCTGTTGGTACACTGTAGAAAGCAGCAATGAAAAGTATGGACTGCTCTTATCCTCATGGAGAAGTTATAAAATTAAGTATTCACGTCCAAAGCTTTTTGTTCTATAATTAGAGTCTTACAATTCACAATTTTCACAATCCTCATGAAAATGAGCAAACGCAATTACATCAACGTAAGAGTTTCATTTTTCATAGAAGAACAAATCAAATTGTGGAAAATGATCTCAAAACATTGAAACTTAATTCCTAGCAATAAAGTGAATCGAATTTATTCAGTTACCTTGAAGTAATGGCTTTAGGCACAGGCCTTAATCAGAGCTGTACACTGTTTTGACTTACCAGCATTGTCAAATTTCTTAAGGCTGTGATAAAATGACCTCATAATTAAAATAGTAATTTGTTTGCATTACTCAGTGTCATAAATAATTTATGTTATTGTTCAATGTGTGCCCTCAAAATTGTTCTTAAAATCCAGTTAAATAATGTTAATTCAATCATCATTATTTGACCTACAAAGATTTCAGTAGATCCATGGATTTGACCATTGCACCTTTGTAATAAGAGCCACAAGGACTTGAATTTTATAAATGCCTTCAGTTTCATTGTCAATTGACAAGAATTAGAGATTTTGTTGTCCTCAGTGGCTTGTCCTATCCAAGGAATCTGTAATCTGGAAAAGCAGAACAAGGTTCTCAACATTAATTCAGATTGATGAATCTTCATGAGGCCATGCAGACACCAAACCAGGAACACTTCATTTGAATATTGAAGTCAATGTAGAATCATGTATAAAAGGTGAAATGAACTAATAGAATGAAAGCTCCTCAATGCTTTTGAATTTCCAAAAATTATTGAAATCTAAAGAAATGAGACTTCTCAGTTACATTTACATTATATTTACATTGTCAGCACCAGCAAGGTGGTTTGATAATAATTGAGGCATAATTTCCAATTAAAAATTCACTTATACCTAAATGCATTGTTCCAAACATTTTTCTAATGTTTTTAGTAGGTAACTATTGGAATAAGACACAAAACCTTGCATGTAGACAATTTGGAAGGTATTTTCGTAGTGAAACTTGCACAGGAACAGATCAACACTGATAATAACCTTTCATTTTCCACATTTAATTGTGTATGTGCAGTTGACAAACGTTGTTATCTGATTTACTCTATAATGCCAGCAAGGGCTGGTAACCCTTTTTTAATATGGGATTTTTATTATATTGAGGTATCTAGGTCAATGTCTTTTTACAGAGAAGTTTGCCATGGCGATAAAAGGTCTTCTGCCATCTTAAGCCAAGAACTGTTTTGGTGGATGGAGCTATTTAGTGGCTGAGAATGTTCTACAGCTTGTAAACCTTTTAGGACCCAAACTTTAGTGGAACGTCAATGTGATTGGTTCCTTCAGCAACTGTTGCAATTGCAATTATTAGTAAAACCGCTGATGCACCTTGGAGTTGATGTGTTGGGGAAATAAAACAACTCACGGTTCTACACTGTTGAAACATGGAAACAGTATCTCTTAAAAGTGAGATTTTCACCCTCATGTCCACTACAATCAGCAGATCTTTGACCAAGCCTAGACACTGGGATTCTTTCTTCATTAGATTTCTACAGTAGATTGTTAACTCCAGCATATTCCAAAACACAAAGGTATTCTTGCCACAGATTTGAGCTCATCTCCAGATAATTGAAGTCTTTAAAATGTGTTGCTGTGCAGCTCAGAGGTTGAGCCAAGGATTGATGCCTAGCAGAAGAGGAAAATACAAATATTAATTAGGAAGGGAGGAAAATCACAGTGAAAGAGAACTATTTTATGAACAGACTTTCAAAAGCAAAGAGGTATTGAGTTGGGAATTGGAGAAGATGGTTTCTGTGTACAAAAAATATGGTGGTTGAAAGAAAGATTATAAATTATAAACTAGAAGGATTGGAAATCAGAAATATTGGGAGGGTTGAGAGCACCTCTAATAATGGATAGGGAGAGGAGATTACTGTTGTAGAACTGATTTTAGCTTTTACATTCAACTAACCATGAAACAAGACAGCATATCTTAACTCACTAATATTGGGGGATCTCCAAAGCACATGTAGCAGGTACTCACTGAGAGCATTACCTTACTAAGGCACAAATATTAAAGTTAGAAGAGTTGATAGCTTAATTGAAGAAGTCCTTAAGGAGACTCAGGAATTCTCCCACAAGAAATGCAATTACCCAGGGAACCAAAAACTCATTATAATTTTAATTCCTCTTTGCAAATCATGTTCTTTCTGTCTAAATGACAAAGGGAAATGACAGGAGTGTCTCAATTTTACAATCTGTAAATAAATAATACATGGTGTATCTTCTTTCATAGGAGATGTCAACAATACTGGCTGTAAACAAACACACTGCCTAAATTGAAATTATATTTTTGTAATTTTGCAATGTGGTAAAGTAGAAAAATAGAGTTTGTGTTTAAAACAAAGGAGATGGATTATAAATAAATACTTACCCAACTACAGCAGAATCGTAAAGATGACAATCTTTTCTCCTGTGATTCAGGGAAATCCAACAGATTTGCAGCTACTTCTATTATGTCTACTGGGGGCTGCATATATCTGTATGGTAAATAGTTATCCATCTGGCTATGTGATTTAAGAAGCTGTCTGTCTTTATCAGTTCAAACCAAGATTCATCTAGCTAAGGAAGCAGAAAAAGGGACATAATCAAAAAGCCTGCACCTTGTGGAAAAAACAAGCTGTTACCAATTCATCTTTGTATGGTCAATGAACCTTTATTCACTGTGCAGCTGTTAGTCACATCAGGTTTATTAGATGCATCTGTCGTACCGAAAGCATTCTGCTGAATTGCCTGGATTTCTTTGCGCATACTGGCACACAGCTTGCTATCCAGTGATCCAAGTATGAGAGTGTACAATAGATAATAATTGATCATGTACAGGGAATCATCATATCCTCTGTTTGATAAATCAGTCTTTGTGGAAATACTTAAAATCATGGATAATGGGTATCTGCCAGGAAAAAAGCCACTTATCACTCAAAACTGTCAAAGCAAAGTTTTAAAGCACATAATTGGATCCTATTTTTAAAATTGCTGAAAGGTATTCATTTGTATTTCTAAAATCCCTGATTCTAAAATGTATGGAATTGCACTCTTTAACTTAGGTCTTTTTTTGGCTGGAATTTGCTGAATGCAGGTCCTAATTAATGTTGGATGCTATACAGTTAATACATGTATTGTATCCCCCCAAAGGGTTAATGATTGTGATTTATTCAGTTTAAGGTTATACACTTTTTCTTGCAGTAATAAGGCTTACTTTAAAATTTTACCATGAATTAAATGTTTACACACACAGGCCTGAAATCCCACAATGTCCAACTTGACAGTAAATTAATTTCTTTAACAGAAGAGAAATAGGCCAAGTTTTCAAACAGTCATCATCCAAGATTTTCAAAAATCACTCATACTTCCAAAATAATATGAAAGAAAGGAAAACACAGAAAATATTGTGCAGAAAGTGATTAATTTTACTTTTGAGGACAAAGAAAGGAAAACTAAAACAATTGCATTAGTGAGGGATAAACATGAGTTAAATTATTAAAAATAGCAGCTGGAACTAGCATTAAAGATTATGCCAGTTTATTTCTGATGTTTCATTTCATATTGTTATTTAATTTGAATGATGTATGATATTATCTTATGAAAGTTGTTCTTCTCATCCAAATATTGTTATTTTAATTAATTCTGTTTGCTGCAATGTTAACATGTGGACTGAAATTTATAATGAAGATTTTTCACAATGTCAGAGCAAATGCACCCAATGTGGCCTATTCTACATTGGAGAAAACAAATGCAGACTGGTGATCACTTTGCAAAACATCTCCAGTCCATGCACATGCGTGAGCCCAACCTTCCGGTAGCCAGTCATTTTAACCCAACGTCCTGCTCGCATGCCTACTGTTCTGTCATCGGCATACTGCAATGTACCACTGATTCACAGCTCAAACTGGATGAACAGCATCTCAATTTCAGCCTAGGCATTTTACAAACTTCTGGACTTAATATTGAGTTCAGATTGTGAAATCACTCTCAATCCTTCCCTTTCTTAGGTTTACTGATTGCCTTCTCTATCCCCTCCCCCCATGTGCAATCCTGTCTGGCAGTTAGACCCACCATTGTTCTGCCATTCTTCCATTCCAATTACTTAGTCTGCACTCCACCTCCCCAACCCTGAACTGTTGCATAACTGCTGACTCCTCCACACATTACGTCAGCACTGATGAAGAGTCATATAGATTCGAAACATTATCTTGCTCTCTCTCCATGGATGCTGCCTGGCCCGTTGTGATTTCCAGCAATTGTGGTTTTCAGTACTTTACATAACCTATTGACTGGGTCATTATTACAATTTAACCTGCAAAACTGAACTGAATACACAAAATAACTTGCAACAAAAATAATAAAACAAGCTGCTGTTTCTGTTGTCTTCCTTCAAATCAAGGGAAAAAATTTGTTGCTTCTTCAGTTTCATTGTACAAAGAGTTATCAGACCATGACTGAACCAGAAGACTACTGTCTCTTTAAAGGGAAGAAACAAAGGAAATATGTGAAGCAAAGATGAATATAAGGTTAAGAGTAGACAATGGGACAAAGGGGTAGCGAGACATAAAGGACCACTCCCTTTCTGTAACTGTCACTTTTCAGGGAAGTTAATAAATATACAATAAACATTCTTGTGAACAACATCCTGTGTATGTACACAATGTACATGTGCCTTAATCCACGTACGATGTACAGAATAATAAATAAAATGGAATACGTTATTCCAAAGAAGCATGCTGCAAAAAAGGTCATGGCTGTAATCAACTTTTATTAAATATTAGTTATAATCTAGCAGACCTTCTCTCCTGCATTTTTTTAATGTCAGATGAGCTTCTTCTTTCAGAATTGCAATGTTGTCGCCAAGTTCATATGTGTAACCACCATTATTTAATGTAATTGGCCAAACAATGACAAAAGGGTCAAGCAGTACTATAAGGTCACATTTAATTTGCATTTTTGTTGAAGATTAGAAATGAATGCCCTCTAGTCTTTTATCATAAAACATGTCTTCCTCTACATAAAGCTGAAATTAAAATTAGTTAAAAGAACAGGCATTAATTATCTTTTCATCCAGAACTCTGCAAATTTTATGGTCTTCATGAATAAATTACAATGGTATTGTAGTTGCATTAAAATAGACATACAAGGCAGGTGTAATGCAAACTCATGTCAGTCACATATCTCTGATCTCAATAATATTACTGTAAAGAAGTACAGAATAAAGTGCAGGAGCTTTCCCTTGTCGGCAGGTATCTTAAACACATTATGTCATTTTCTCATCTTTTCCATGCCCCTCCAATCACTCAATTCATGTAGGTAGTTAAGAAAAAAGCATGAAAATGGTGATCCATCTAATTATTGGTCCTAATTTTAAAAAGTCTAAAATAGTGGTCTGAGAGCAGCATGGAACTTGTAGATGCTCCTGAAATTCAGGCTTATTTCTAGATTTACTTCAAGATATCTTACAGTTATTACACTTTAATAGTGTTACGACACAGTGATGAACCCTTCTGTTAATTAAACCAAACACAAAGAAAAGCTCACCTCACCTCATAACCTGTTAAAATGAGTGACAGAGAACTCCCAAATTCCACTATTTAAAGAAAATGATAAAAAAATTCTTTAACTCTAAAAGAGAACATCAAACAACAACTATTCACAACTCTTAGCCCTCTCTTCCTGCTAACTGCTTATTACCTGCCTCCCACTTGATAACAATATACTGTTCCAATAAAACACTTATTAAAATTACATCAACTTAATTTTAAAACCATACTGTAGTTGTCATCATCGGTATCTTTCTTTTCCCAGCTGAAGATCTCCCTGGGTCATCTTATTTCTTTTACTGTGAATATGTTTCATATGAAAAGGTAGCTTTGATAGAGAATCTTCCAAATGGCAATTGCTCGTTCAATGACAGTTACTCTCTCTGACTCGCAAACTGCCTGCATTTTTATACCCCCAATATCAGATCATGTCATTTGCTCAATGTTGGCAAAAACAGTACATTCAAACTTGACTAGGTTTTAGTATCCTGGAGCTTAATTTAAACTGATTGGTTAAATTCGAATTCAACCAACTCAGGTATCTATTTCACAGCCAAATTTTGCAAGTTTTCAATTTTCCAGTGCTCCCTAGGACTGCTAGTTATTCATATGATAGGTGCTCGTAAGCTCTCAGTGCAAGTAGCATTCACTCTCTCTTCATGCTACAGCACATGCCTTCAATTCCATAACTCCTCCTTCCTTAAGAAAAAATGAACCATCATAATGAAAAGATGGCTTCATTTTTCCCCTAATTCTTAATCCCATTAAAATAAATACATAGGACATTAATCGAAATTCATTTTAATTTCTGCACACAAACACACACACAAAATACAGCTCCATCTCTTATATCGCTAGCATCGATTGCAACTTTGAAGGGTTTCAAAAAATTTGGTTCAGCTAAAACTGGTGCTGTGGTTGATATTGCTTTGACATTCTCAAATGTCTCCTGACATTGTTCTATCCACCGAAATTTTGTGGTTTTTTTTCAATAAATCTGTTAGCGGTGCCATTACGCTGCTGAAGTTTGGAACAAACTTCTGGTAGAATCCACTTTGTCCCAAAAATAGAAGTGCCTCTTTCTTTGAGGATGGTTAAGGAAATTCCTCGGTGGCCTTCATCTTCAGTAAACTGAATAGATTCATTTGGGGCTTCTCTAATGGTAAACATTATGAATGGGACACCATAATCCCAATCATTTGGGTGATCCTTACAGTACAATCTTAACATGGTCTTCAAAGTTTGATGTCACCTTTCCAAAGCTCCCTGGGATTCAGGATGATATGCACTTGATGTAAACTGCTGTATGGCTAAGCTAACCATGGCTTCCTCAAATAGCCTAACAGTAAAATTAAACCCTTGGTCTGACTGAATCTCTCTGAGTCGCCCATACTATGTGAAGGAAGCTATTAACTCCCCTACCACCTTTTTGCCTTAGTACTCCATATGGAATTATCTCCGGAAATCAGATCCATTATGGTTACAAATACTGGTTCCCACTTTTAGTTTTAGGAAGAGGACCTACACAATCATTACCCACGTGAAAGGCTCTTTGAATGAGGGAGTTGGCAACAAAAATGGTGGTTTTATTACTGCCTGTGGCTTACCTACCATTTGACACATATGACATTTACGGTAAAAGTTAAGCACATCCTTGTGCAGTCCAGGTCAACAGACATGCTTTTGGTCCTTAGCCCGAGTCTTCCTCATGCCTGGGTGGCCTCCTACTGGTAGTTAGTATGCTACCCTTAACATTTCGTGTCTGTTTTCTACTGGCAAAACAATCTGGTGCACTTCTACCCATTTCTCCTCTGCACTAACCTGACGTGGTTTCCATTTTCTTCAGAGCATTCTAAATTAAAGGTAATAACCATCGTGAATACATTCTAATTCCTTTTCTGAGTATGTATCTATATATATATATATCTTTTATTGTCTTGTCATTCTTTTATAAGTCCATTAGCCTTTCAGGACTAATCACTTCTGCATGACCCTGTACCTGTTCAGATTTTTCCTGCACCATTATGTCAAAACAGGTGTCCGCTAACTGAACCTCAGCATCTTCATTGCTCTCTTCAGTTTTTGCTTCTTGGTGTTACTTATGATAGTGAGATCTTGTTACTACTCAGTCTGGAAAAATTCCAAGGTATTTTTCTTTTAACCTCTCAGTTTCTTGTTCTTCCTTAGGCTTCTCCACAGCAAGGCGTGTCACTACCAATTTGGATCCGACTAAATCATTCCCAAGAACAAACTGGATTTCTAAAACTGGTACACTGTCAATCACTCCCTCTCTTACTTCCCCAGTCTTGATTTTGCATTTCAAACTGATCATACAGAGGGGAATGCTAAATTTCTGTCCATCCCTCCCACAAATTAACACTCTCTCAGGTAACAGGTCAGAAAGTGTGCAAATATGTTCACCTCTTACTATTACAAACTGATTAGATCCTATTATTCTCAAAATTATTACGTCTTTCCCCTCTTCCCTTGTTCTTTCTGTGTAAACTTTACCCACAGAGGTGAAGTCTTTAGAAGGTTCAGGCACTAACTCAATATGAAGCCCCTGCTGAGGCTG